>NC_091321.1:30137383-30182383 GCF_038502225.1 Cherax quadricarinatus | reverse complement strand
ATTTGTACAAAGGAGGATGGAGCACTTGGTATTTAATAAATCTCCAAGACAACTTAGGTGTGTAAGTTAGTTGTGGTTGCACTCAGTGTAGCCTACGACACTCAGGACAAGACAACATCACTGAAAAATTCAAAGATCGATGTGTATGACTGGCTGGCTGATTGTGAAGTTTCGTTACACCAGTGGCCATAATCAATCAGAACATCACTGTGGCCTCCATCCACCAGTACACCACAATGACCAACATCAGCCACAACACCACCAGTGACCATCATCCACCACAGCAACAGTGACCATCATCCACCACAGCAACAGTGACCATCATCCACCACAACAACAGTAACCATCATCCACCACCACAACAACAGTAACCATCATCCACCACCACCACAACAGTAACCATCATCCACCACCACAACAACAGTGACCATCCACCACCACAACAACAGTAATCATCATCCACCACCACAACAACAGTAACCATCATCCACCACCACAACAACAGTAATCATCATCCACCACCACAACAACAGTAACCATCATCCACCACCACAACAACAGTAACCATCATCCACCACCACAACAACAGTAACCATCATCCACCACCACCACAACAGTAACCATCATCCACCACAACAACAGTGACCACCATTCACAACAACAGTGACCATCATCCACCACCACAACAACAGTAACCATCATCCACCACCACAACAACAGTAACCATCATCCACCACCACAACAACAGTAACCATCATCCACCACAACAACAGTGACCACCATTCACAACAACAGTGACCACCATTCACCACAACAGTGACCACCATTCACCACAACAACAGTGACCATCATCCACCACAACAACAATGACGATCATCCACCACAACAACAGTAACCATCATCCACCACAACAACAGTGACCACCATTCACCACAACAACAGTGACCACCATTCACCACAACAACAGTGACCACCATTCACCACAACAACAGTGACCACCATTCACCACAACAACAGTGACCATCATCCACCACAACAACAGTGACCATCATCCACCACAACAACAATGACGATCATCCACCACAACAACAGTAACCATCATCCACCACAACAACAGTGACCACCATTCACCACAACAACAGTGACTACCATTCACCACAACAACAGTAACCATCATCCACCACAACAACAATGACGATCATCCACCACAACAACAGTAACCATCATCCACCACAACAACAGTGACCACCATTCACCACAACAACAGTGACCACCATTCACCACAACAACAGTAACCATCATCCACCACAACAACAATGACGATCATCCACCACAACAACAGTAACAATCATCCACCACAACAACAATGACGATCATCCACCACAACAACAGTAACCATCATCCACCACAACAACAGTAACCATCATCCACCACAACAACAATGACGATCATTCACCACAACAACAGTAACCATCATCCACCACAACAACAGTGACCACCATTCACCACAACAACAGTGACCATCATCCACCACAACAACAGTGACCACCATTCACCACAACAACAGTAACCATCATCCACCACAACAACAGTGACCACCATTCACCACAACAACAGTAACCATCATCCACCACAACAACAGTGACCACCATTCACCACAACAACAGTGACCATCATCCACCACAACAACAGTGACCACCATTCACCACAACAACAGTGACCACCATCCACCACAACAACAGTAACCATCATCCACCACAACAACAGTAACCACCATCCACCACAACAACAGTGACCATCATCCACCACAACAACAGTGACCATCATTCACCACAACAACAGTGACCATCATCCACAACAACAGTGACCATCATCCACCACAACAACAGTGACCACCATCCACCACAACAACAGTAACCATCATCCACCACAACAACAGTAACCACCATCCACCACAACAACAGTGACCATCATCCACCACAACAACAGTAACCACCATCCACCACAACAACAGTGACCATCATCCACCACAACAGTGACCATCATCCACCACATCACAACGGCCACAATCTATCTTTACCTCTTGAAAATATCTTGATTATACTTCATCCAACTGATCTTCCATTTTAGTTGTTCATAACAGGATTAATTTCCCACTCCTGCACTTACTGAGGGAGTCAAATTACTCTCCTGGCTCGTCTCTTTGTCCTAATGGGGTTGTCCGGCAACTTCTGGATTTCATAAAGCTGACAAAGCTACAGCTTCAAGGTCTCTTAAGGGTACCAGTCTGTCAAGCTCTCTCATGTACAAAAAGTTGGGAAATAACGAGTATTTGGACAAAAAACTGAGGAGATACTCAGGAATTTTGGAGAATAAAACCATTTTTAAGAACGAAATGCGTGCATATTTCTACCTTTCACTCCTGTAAGATTTAGAATAATTTACAAAGCATTACATATCCATTTAGTGTTTAATGGTCAAAATTGTGATAATGCATAATAATATGATCGTAATGTTTCAGGCTCTCATCACCTTTTAAAATATACGTTCAATAATAATTAAACAAAACATTTGGAAATTGTCATTCATTCATGTTGATTCGCCGGTACTTCCGGCCCGGGTCTTCTCCAGATGATGACCCGGCGGTAGCCCCCCGGGTGGGGGGATGACGTTCATCATCTTTCTTCTTTCTTGGGCTCTCCGGTTGGAGGATGCCTTCTTCTTCTATCTTGCATCGACTTCCCAGGAGGGAAGTGTCTTCTCGCTTCAGAAGCGCAGGCGGGCAGAGGCAGCAATTACAGGGTCGATTGGAGCCACACCCCAGCTTTAGTGGACCCTCAAAGTGCTGGGGAAACTTATCTTCATGGTAAGTGTTCGTAGATTGTCGTGCTAGAGGAGGGTACCGTCTTCAAGAGACCCATTCTGGAGCGTCCTGAATTTCTTCCTTGAAGTTTAGTCGATTGTCACAAGGCGGGGTGGAGTGAGTAATCTGTCCAGGGCTTCAGTGGTGTATGAAGTATTTGGGTCGAAGGTGTACTTGACTGTTCCGTCGTGGAGTCGCTGTTTAAGTTCCGAAGTCTGCATTGTGCTCTTGTGCTGGTTCTTTGTATAGAAGTATACACCACCTAGGACGCGGGCTTCGTCTTGTGGTGTAGCAGTGGCAGTGGCACAGGGAGATGCATCCCCAGTGTCTTTGTGTTTTCGCTTTCTTGAAATACTGACTTTCTTTCAATAACATATGAAAATTTATCTAAGATATGCAGGTATAATAATGAAGTTTATGGGCATCTGAGAATAACTACAAGACAAATATCTAACGATGGTAAATTTTATCAGCAGATGAGATTGTGCCGCCGAAGTAGCCAGTTTATTGTGAGCTCCACATCCATACTGTGGACAGTAGGGCACGATCACATAGACAGACAAAAGGTCTGGGAACAAATACTCCTGTTAACCCTTTTGAGGCTATCTGAATTTATATCTACAATTCACGTATCTGTTAAAAGCATATTTAGGAAATTTGTTTAATGTATCTGGTATCTTATTTTCATTAATAAGATACCTTGACATGTCACATTGGTTATTATACCGTCTCTGTATTCCTCAACAAGTGGACAATTAAGCGCCTAGTGTTAAAGAGTGATCACAGAGCTGGTCACATACTTTACATTTGGTTTGACCATTATCTGTGTCTGCCAGAAGTACTTGTCACCAAGCCTAAGCCTGGCCACATCATCAATCAGTCTGTTCACATTGCAAGTTGCTCCACAAACGTGCTTATCCATGTTCAGGTTATCACAGTGGGTTATCTACTCAGGCTTCTAACTGCATTCCTATAACACTGTTTCATTATTTACTTCTCTCCTAATATTATTCCTAATGATAAATACAGATATACCAAAGTTATATTCTACCTTCTCATTCAGGGTACTTTTTGCCGGATAACGTGTCAACTTTATCGTGAAGTAATCCAGTGTGTGATGGAATCCATAACAATTGTACCCTGATTCCTTTTTCCCGGATTTTGGAGTATCTATACTTGGCTTCTCCAATGAGCATGTTGTTTCGAGTCATGCGAGTCAAGAGTATTCAGTGACAACATAGAATCACTAAGTTAGCTTTGACACCATTAGGATGGCAAATAATTTAGTTTGCAGTGTAGACGTTCAGTTAATTCTTATGCCTAATTCAACAGAGTTCCTATCTTTCTTAACTAGGGAGGTGGCAACAAGAGCAGATGCATTAGCAGAGACTAGAAAAAAAAAAATATATTCAGTAAGTGTTCGATCAAACATTATAAATGTACCACCCATTCACATTACTGTGGGTGAGATAGTTATGGTGTGCTTAGTATAACAGTCTTTTTTGCTTGTTTCCTAAAATATTTTCACTAGATTACATGAAATAAAAGTCAAGGTAAGATGGTGATATTAATACAACATACTATAATAAAGAAAAATATCAATCTCAGTATTTATCAGTTTAGCTTCTGTTTTCAATCCTGTTTTAAGTCATTTTTTTAATGTTTACTTGAGAGGTATATTATTAACGTAATCATATTTAAGAGCTATATATCCACCAGGGTCATACACCGCTGCTTAAGAGGTTCAGAATTTGATTTGATGTTTTTCAAGATAACCTGGAAGAAATTTGCTTTAAAAATAAGAACTATTTCTTTATCTTGCTACTTTTTTTTTCAATTCTCTTATTTTGCGTTGAGTCCCTGTATTAAAACTGTAAACATTCGCATTGTCTACATTCTATTACTATCTTTTTTTTCCTACTTGCAGATTTTATTTGTCAATTGCCTTCATTAACATAGTCTAGACGTCAGTTACTAAATTCAGGCCAAACTGCAGAATTTCTCGGCTTTCAGACTGTATTCCAATACATTTTCGTTTCTAGCAGAGCGTCATTATTTTTCCTATTTTTTTTTCACTTTGATATTCGCTATTTATTCTTTTCTTGAAGTTTTTCTAGTATCTTACTATTTTAATCTCTTTTCCATCAATTCTCGGCAGTTTGGAAAGAAATTACTTCATTTATCATATCAACCGGATACGTACCGAATAGTTGGGGTTATTTTGTACGAGATGTATTAGAGAATCTTTATATTTAGTAGAGTTAGAGGAGTGTTGCTTCCTGCTAATGTACATACAGGTCGCCGCTGAGATTTCCAAAGAGCTTTTTTGACAAATAAGAGATTCAGTTAAATAATTCAAAGAACCTCTCTGTTAATACCATCTTTTTAAAACTCTCACCTGGACAAGAAATAGTCAGATTTAGGACCCTTGTTTAAACTATTCCTTGATTTATATACTATTATCTACTTTTTCTCCACAAGATTCTTTGAATTTAATTTTATTACAAGCTCACAAAGTGAAATTTTCAGCGCAGTCAACCGTCAACAAAAAACTATCAGAATATAGAAATGTAAGAGAATTTTGGCATTATGTAACAATTGCAAGAATGCACTCCTTTCTTAGGGGCAGTAAGTTTATCTCAATAAACTGTTGGGTACTTGGCTCTAGATGCTAACGTTGCAAATAAATTATTCTACTTTAATGTAGTTGCAAACATAATGTGACATTTATGGGGACATATCATGTATGTGTGTGTGTGTGTGTGTGTGTGTGTGTGTGTGTGTGTGTGTGTGTGTGTGTGTGTGTGTGTGTGTGTGTGTGTGTGTGTGTGTGTGTGTGTGTGCGCGCGCGCGCGCGCGCGTGCGTGATAATGCAAAACAGTGTGTATATTTTTAACATTAATGTTAACAATGTGTTCTTAACGCCAATGTTAAGTTAGTAATGTGTGTTTATCAACAATGTCAACAATGCAGAATCAACGTTAACATACATTATAACCAATTACATGTATATAGTGTTTACTTAACCACTTGAAGAACTCTTATGGAATAATCATGAAAAAAAATCAGGCTTTTTTAGCGGGTTGAACTACAACTCCAGCACATCTCTAGGGTGTTGAACACTTCAAAGGCCTCTGAGGGTGTTTAGCCAAAACTATTGGGCCTCTTAAAAGAGTTGGGCAACAGCTCAAAGAACGCTAGGAAGGTGGTGTTATCGCAGACCGGCTCTACATAATGTGGTCGCACGCCCTCTCATATACATCTCATTATATTTATGATTGCTTTAACGGGTTTCGTTTCAGTTGGTTGTTGTCAGTTACAACACTTTCACACTTAATACTTTTTCACAAACTTTCGTAAATTTGCTTTATACTTCATCTTACACAATAAAACTTTTTTCACATTATTTTCCTTGACTGTGTGCGTGTGCATGTGTGTGTTGCTGTGCGTGTCTGTTGTGTACGAGTTTGTCAGTGCGTGCGCTCCCTTGCGAGTGTGCGTCTAGTTTAATCTTTATTGAAATCGGTCCTATGAAAATAAAATAAGATATTAGCCAATAAAATTAAATTTTTCCCCCTAATCAGAGCGCTTATGTCGTCGTAAATGACACCATAAAAGACCTTTTGGAACTTCAGATAAGTTTGTCCGAAAGGAAAGTGAAGTCAGGGAGATTTTTCATCCAATTAGAGAAGATATTTTACATCAGAGGCAATACGTCAACAACGGACTAGTAAGATAATTATCTTACTATTATAAATTATTAATTGTTATTAAGGTAATGGGGAAGTGCTAATCGGTTTGGTATCATACGACGATTTACGAAATGGACGTATCAGGTTTAATCCAAAGAAGGGTACTTCAAATTCCTTGGATCTGGAACTCTACACTTGAGATGTGAACCATATAGAAAGGTTCCTTTTCAGGCACTGTTGATGATATAATGATCACTGCTTATACAACTAAATGATAGTGATCACTGCTTATAAAGCTAAATGATAGTGATCACTGCTTATAAAGCTAAATGATAGTGATTACTGTTTATACAACTAAATGATAGTGATCACTGCTTATAAAACTAAATGATAGTGATCACTTCTTATATAACAAGGTGATTTACATTTCATTACGTCACTTATGTGAATCGTAGATTCATAGTTTCTATGGTACTTCCATAAATGGTAGTTCTAGTAGTAGGATCTGAATAGTTAGTAGTACCAATAATAGTACCTCTACAGTTCAATTAATGTTAGTACCATGAATTATAATTATATTAATGATAGTACGATGAGCAAGTGTTCCATAAAAAAGTTCCATAAACGGAAAAATAAGGAATAGTGGTTCCATGAATGGTAGGTAATGGTACTTCAAGAAAGGCAGCTTAATGAACAACAGTTCATTTCTGGTTCCGTGAAAGATTGTTCCATGAAATATAGTTTCGTGAATGGTGGTTGCATGATCGGCAGTTAAATGAATAGTTGTCCCATTAATCATCCCAAGACAGTCGTAATGACGACTGACAGTGAATGAAGATCGTCTTCCTATTGTAAGCTTCATGGTTCAGTTGTACAGCATTGGGCATCCTGCACATACATGGACCACGGTTCAGCCTTCCTTACATTCTTTTGTTTATTCACTAACAACTGTTTATTACAGCTTAGCTTGTGTTTTATATATATAATATACGGACAGCGGCACGAGCCCCTCATATATCATTCTCTTTGTGTATATAATGTGCCTAATAGATAAAACTTGCGATTTTGGCTTAAATAGCAACGCTCTTCTTGCCGAATAAGGCAAGCTAAAATTTGTGTATGTAATAATTTCGCAAAAATAATTCTGAACCTAACGAGAAAAATATATTTCATAAATGAAAAAATATCTTTAAACGCATAAGAGAAAATTTTAGAAAGGACTTAACTTTAAATGAGTTCTTGCTAATTGACCAATTTTACCTATTCGGCACGACACATACACACACACATAAAATATATATATATATATATATATATATATATATATATATATATATATATATATATATATATATATATATATATATATAACTTAAGGTACAGTAAAAATTATAAGCCTGTCATTCACATTATAAGCCTGTCAGTTAAATACATTCTCCAATAAATCATGACTGTTAAAAGTAAGGTGTGCGTGCCCTAGGTGTTGTTTATGTTGTGCCGCTAGTACTGAGAGAATATATGTTGGCAGGAACGTTGAGATCCCGAAACCATCTACACGTAACCTTCAGGCTCTATGTTGTATCCATTATTGGTAGATGCGTCAAAATCTATACCGAATGTCCCAGTCATGTTCAAAAACCTTTTTGAATTTCAATAAATATTCGAACTATCATAATTATTACTATTATTAATCAGTATAGTTATTTAATATTATTATTAATCCCGGAAAGAGCTAAGCCCGAGAAGACAGCTTCGGTTCCATGAACGGGGATTTCCGCGGAGCACCTGTGTTAATCATTGTCGCACACTTTAGCAACACGTTTCACTCTGTGCGGAGCGAAACGTCGTCCCAACATCATCTTGTGTATCTGTCTTCACAATGGTCTACACAAAAATATTATAATAGATTCTTATGCATTTTGAAGAAAAAAATCTATAGCGTTTGTTTGGGCTTACTGTTGCTTCGCTGGCCTCCTGGTAAATCTACCGTTAACGGTAGTAACCTTGTTTGGGCTTACTGTTGCTTCGCTGGCCTCCTGGTAAATCTACCGTTAACGGTAGTAACCTTGTTTGGGCTTACTGTTGCTTCGCTGGCCTCCTGGTAAATCTACCGTTAACGGTAGTAACCTTGTTTGGGCTTACTGTTGCTTCGCTGGCCTCCTGGTAAATCTACCGTTAACGGTAGTAACCTTGTTTGGGCTTACTGTTGCTTCGCTGGCCTCCTGGTAAATCTACCGTTAACGGTAGTAACCTTGTTTGGGCTTACTGTTGCTTCGCTGGCCTCCTGGTAAATCTACCGTTAACGGCCGTAGTAACCCCCTCTGCTCTACTATGTAATTTTAATTCTAATAAGCTGATTTTTTTAGCTAATCCTCTTAAAGAAAATTGAATAAATTATGAATGACATGAGAATAATGTGACTGACATTACGGTAATGACTGTATAATAATAACTAATGATTAATAATTATCATTAATCATTAGTCATTATTATTATTAATTGTGAAGAGACACAAAATGTTATTATGACGACGTTTCGCTCTGCATACAGCGAAACTTGATGCTGAAACGTGCAACGATGATTAACACAGGTTCTCCGCGGGTATGCGGATTCAAGGAACCGAAGCTGTCTTCTCGTTCCTCGGATCAAACATGATTACCTTCCACTCCACAGGCACTGTATGGCCCCTTACGGGCTTAGCTTTTCCCAGGAATGATAATAATAATATATAATAATAATAATCTAAGACCTGCAGTTGGCGGCAAGAGATTATTTAGTGTTTAAAGCTACCTTAAAGGGCGCACTGAGACGCTGATATCCTTGGAACAAAAACACCGTCCTGTTTACCGCTGTTTATAGTGTCGTTGAGAACGTTAACGTCGACACTAAAACCCGTTTAAGTAGGCTGATCACATCTGAGGAGGACATTAGGCGGAGACAGTAACAGGGAAGGTTTAAACGAAGTGGCTTGAGTTAGGAGGCCGCAAACAGGGATTGTTTAACGGGGTGGCTTAAACGAGGTGGTTTTAACGATGAACGTTTAACGCAGTAGACTGGGAGTTATTTCTGGGGAGCTCTAAACCCGTAGGAATTATACACGCCTGTTGGGGGAAAAGGGGTGGAAGGCACTCAGGCTTAATTCAGGGAACTGGAGCATAGATCCAATTCTCTAGATCAAGAGCCCCTCACCAACATCAAATAACCTTCCCTTGATGGGACTGGACTGAGAAAAAAGACTTTTAACAAGGACATTTTAATGCAGTGGCTTGAGCAGGAGGCTTTATCGAGGGTGTTTTCAAAACCCTTTATCCCTACAGCATACAACAAGTGTTTGGCTGTGCTTCTAGTATATTATACACTGGCCCATTCTAATACCTTTTTACTTTTATGATTTTGCCATATCTTCATAATTTTTTTTATAAATTTTCGAAAGTTACATCCAGTCATTATGCCAACTTTGGAGAAACTGCTGCTCCAAGAGTAGAAATATACAGACTGATACTGCATCTCACTACGCTTGGAACTGCTGCTTCCAAGAGATGAAAAACAGATTTACATTTCATAAGAACATAAAAAAGGAACACTGCAGCAGGCCTGCTGGCCCATGCGAGGCAGGTCCAATTCTCCTACCGGCTTAAGCCAACGCCCTAACCTAGCCAGTTGTGCAAGACAGGTATACAATACCGACAAGATGAAAGATAAGACACTTGTGCAACATCTGGTTATCTTTATTGTAGACGTTTCGCCATCCAGTGGCTTTATCAATACAGATTCTTGGACATAATAAGAAATCAAAAGAACTATATACAAAAGATGAGGTAATCAGTCCCTCAGCCTTGGAGGTGGTGTTTACAACACCGTGGTTGTAGAGATTCTGAAGCACAGGCAAGGAGACTGGCGCTTATATAGGCGTCAGTGAAAGGGACGTGTAGCAGACGAGGGCATAGAGGGTATTGATAAAGCCACTGGATGGTGAAACGTCTACAATAAAGATAACCAGATGTTGCACAAGTGTCTTAACTTTTAACCTAGCCAGGTCAGGTTACATTCACTTAAGGAAGCAGCACAGCATCGATCTCACTACTCTTGGGATTTAGTTACGCTTCAGATTTTTGACCTGAGAATGACGATGAGCTTCTCTGTTCGTAAAAAGCAATTTCAACAATTTTGTTTCCAGATTAAGTCCCTTGGAACCTTTTTAGATGTGGGTTCCTAACTGAGCCTTGGTTTGCTGAAGGATTTGAGGCAGTGGCTTGAACGAGGAGGCTTTAACGGTGACTGTTTCTCACAGTGGTTTGAATGGAGAGGGTTTTACGGTGAAAGTTTAAGGCAGTGGAATGAGCAGATGGGCTTCGATCGTGATTATTTAATACAGAGACTTGAGTTAGTAAACTTTAAATGGGATGGTTTAGCGGAGTGGCAAGAACAAGCTGGGTTTAATGGTGATGGTTTAACAAAAGAATTTGAACGTGGAGGGTTTAACAGTGGGAAAGTATGTTTCACAGAAAGGTTTAACAAATATCATTTAAGAAAGATAATTTAACAATAAGGGTTCAACTAGGAGGGTTTTATGGAAGATTTAAGGAAAAAGAATTACAAATGAGGTGTTAACGGAGTGGTTTTAGCAGGAAGATCTAACACGATTTTAATGGGAAGGATTTATCATAGAGGCTTTGACGATGAAGGCTTAAGTTAATGTCTTGAATAACGTAGGGTTTAACAGCGATGTTTTTAATACACGTTTAATGAGGAGAAATTATTAATGAGAATAAAATGAAATGGGATTGTTAATGAGAAATTGGTTTAACGAAGCCCGTTTAACAACAACTTTTTAATGTCGGGGTAAGGTAATATAAAATCTTGTAACGATATTAGAGATATATGGAGGAAAATGGAGTGTGACGAGTGCCGAGTTCATATTTTGTATTTGACGTATGTCATATACCTGCATGTCATCCCATGGTGGCCTGAAACACATTAGATCACTGCTTGAATGAGTACACCATTAAAGTGTGGGGTGACAACCACTGTGGCGGAGGTTGTGTGCATGTTCCGGGTGAGGGAGCGGGCCCAAGTAAAGCTACCTTGTAAAAAGGAACAGCTTGGGCCTTCCCACCCTCACGAGCCTCGTGATGGTTAACACCGTACTAGAATTTGTCCTCTGTATGGGTGTTTATAGTCGTTGCAGCGAGAGTTCTCATACTTGCTCTCTTTTTCCAGATTATATTCATGGTTTGGTTTATAGATTCATATCCACTGTATATTGTGTAAATAATTTGCCTATATTCTGGTGGGGGAAATTTATATTAAATCCAAACTGTCTTTTTGTATTTAATTTATTCATCTCTGATTATTCTCTTAATTGCCCTTATACACTAGAATTCAGCAAGGCCAGGTACTGAAAATACTAATGCTCGTGATATGAAACACTGTTCTGGATCTATCTGTTGCTGTCTATGCTGTTTGATTGCTGTTTGCCATTTGTTACTTGCTTCTTGCATAGGTCAGGAATTCGGTGATGAATTTTACTTTGCGTGCTTCCCCAAAACTGTCTGCAGTGTGGTTGGCGCACTGCTTATTATGTTGGCATTGAATACTGTTGTACTTTAACCACTTTGTAGCTTCATCATCCTTCAGTCATGAACGACAATGACAAAGTCACAACCCAGGAAAAACCCCTTGGGAAGGAAGGGGGTGGGGGTGACCCTTGAAGAGGGGACAGGTGAAGAATAACACTGGAACATTCGTGGTTATGTCAACGTTGATGATGAGAGGTTGTGATTCCATGCATCTGGTAGCGAAAAATAAAATTGGTAGGTGTAAGGAAAAGCCGGAGGTGAGTGTGGAAGTGAGTGAGGTATTAGGAAGACTGAAGGTGGTACAGCAGCTGGGTTAGAAGGGATTAAGACTGATATACTAAAAGCAAGTGGGGAAATAAATTTGGAATAGATGGTGTATTTGTTCAATATATGCAGGTGTGGCGTGTGCCGTGTGTGTTATATTTTTATTCTACGTTCGTCACACAACCATTTGGCATGCCCTCTCAACCAGTGAACTGGCAATTCAGAATGTAGCAGCCCTGGGGCCCCACTGTTGCACTTATTGTCCAGTTTAAACCACCAACAACTTAGAAGACGGCTACTTCGGCCAAGGTTACCTCACTTCAACCTGCCTGGTTGAGTGACAGACTTCCGCTGACACTGTTCGTGAGCACTGTTACTTTGTGGCTCTGATTTGTTCGAATTACAATTTGACTTATTCCATCATCGTTAATATTGTACACAGTGTGTATATTGTTGAAGGAATACATGGATAAAGAAATCTACCCTTGCTTGTTTGCCATTCCCTTGCTCAGTCCTGCGGAGTTCTTTGCTTGTTGACTTAGTTACGTCTGGATGGAGCAGACCATCAGACTACCACCTGTGTTCGCAATAACTTTGGGGGACTATCCAAAGATTGGGAGATAGTGCATGCACTGTTGTTTTATGTAAGGAAACAGGGAACAAGAGAGCATATATAAATCATATTAAAAAAAATAAAGCCTACTGAGTACAGTATACCGGGTAGTGAAGGTAGAATCATTATTGACAGAGTTAAGTGCAAAGGAAGAGAGATACAAGAAGGATAAAGGATATATAGATCAAGTGTCTACCAGGAATCATGTTAATGAATAATTCTACCTTAAAAGTAAGGATATATTTGTTGTAGTTATTGAATTAAAAATGGAATATGGTAATGGGGATATGGTAGCAACGTGGCAATGTTGCCAAAGTTTGGAATAGACAGGTTACCAAAATCCGTAGAGAGTTATGAGAAAACTGATTATTTTTAAGTAAAGAGGTCTTAGGCAAGGATGTGTTACGTTATCATGGTTAACGTAAGGTTAACGGAGGTTATAACGTGAATGTTGGGAGAGGTGTGGGATTATAAGATAATTAATCTAATACGAATTAACAGTTATCACGAGTGCTCATTCCAGTGACAAAGTACGTTTAGGATATTTTGAAAAGAAATTTCGAAGGTTGATGAGAAGTTGGGAGAATGTAAAAGATGGAGATTGTAACCGAACACAGAAAAAAATTTGATATCAGAGTAGTAGAACTACGGGTTAATGAAAGACTAAATACATTGTAACATGGATAAGAAAATAAAGAGTTACTGAGGTGCCATTAAAGGGTAATAAGCTTATCAAATGGAGGCAAAAAGAGGAAGCATACCAAATATAGTGGTACCAACACTTTTTATGTGTATGAAGCATAATCTTTAAACTCTACCGCGATGAAGAGGCAGAAGGCAGTGGAAATTTCGAAGTTGAGATCAATATGTGGTGTGAATATTATGCAGAGAATCAGAAGACGGTGGAGACGGGGGTAGAAAGATATAATTGAAATGTCAGAGACGAGAGTGTTGATATGATTTGGTCACTTGGAAATGGAGAAGAATATGATAACCAAGATAATGAATAAATCTGGGAAAGGAGGAGTGGTAAGGCAAGACCGAGGGAAGGGTGGAGGATGGGTGAATGTGGTTTTAAGTGACCGGTTCTTGAGCATCTAGCAGTCGTGTGTGAGCATGTTTGATTAGTGTGACTGAATTTTTTTTTTCAAGGATATGCTGTTGTAGCGTGAGCAAGAAAACGTTCGTGAAAGGATTCAGGGGAACCGGTGTTAGCTGAAGCCTTGAAGACTTTTTTGGGTTATCCTAGGTTCTCTACACATATGCTGCTATGTATGATAATTCTATGTAACTGTATCTGTGTATACCTGAATAAACTTACTTACTTACTTATAGTTCTTGAAGAATTGAGACACTTATGTAACATATGGGAATCTTTATTGGACTGATGAAGCCACACAGTGGCTTCATCGGTCCAATACAAAGTTGAAATGGGTAAGGAGAGGAGGAATTTGAGGTAATCAGTCCCTCAACCTGGAATCGATGTGTTCAGTCCATCACTCTTGTAGGAAGTGCAGCATAGGGCCAGAGAGGTGGCTTATATACTGCAGTCAGATGAGTCTAAGCAGGAGGAGGCGGGATCACAGTGGGACCTGCCACTAGTGTAAGTAGGTCGTCGTCCAAAGGTTAGACAAGCGTTGAAGTCTTTGTACCAAGATCCCATGATGTTGCAGTGTCCGACAGATGTGATGAATGGTTTTGAAAACCGACAACTATGCTGTACTTCCTACAAGAGTGATGGACTGAACACATCGATTCCAGGTTGAGAGACTGATTACCTCAAACTCCTTCTCTCCTTACCCATTTCTACTTTGTATTGGACTGATGAAGCCATTGTGTGGCGAAACGTTTCTTCAATAAAGATTCCCATATGTTGCGTAAGTGTCTCAATTCTTCAAGTTGTCAGTTTTCAAAACCATTCATCACATCATAGTTCTTGTACAGTGATATAGCGATGGAGATGTCGCAGTTCAAAGTCTCGTGCGAATTGTGACGCCACTTCTGGCAAGACAGGAGCATGATTACATTCATTACTTATGATTATATTTACGGCAGCATTTTTCACTTACGTTTTCCACTTTGCATCACTTCACGAGCATGATGTGTTCAATCCAAGTATCTTCAAATGGAGACATGTCTTCTGACATCTTACCTTCAGCATCAGACATCTCTTCAAAAATCCCATCCCATCATTCGCGTACCACATCCTTTAATCAGCAGACTTCATCACTTTAACAGCAGACAAGCTAAGTGTCACCCTCACACTAGCCATCACAGGTACATCTCAGACCACATTATCCCTTCACCAACAAACCAGTTGAACGTCACTAACACTAGCCATCAGCTGGAGTTCATATACTCTGTGATACCTCCCTCGCATCAAATGTTAATTATTTTCGAGGTGATATTTGGGCTGTGTACCAGTTGTGTGGTTCGAGGCGAGATGCATTCTTGCTTGACTTGTCTGAGGACTTGCTTAACTTTTTTCAACTGTGCTATTCATTAGATCATTTTTTTACAGAAAAATGCCTTTGCAATATGCACCTGCAAAAAAAATATTTTATACTTTTCAAGGCAATATAGCGAAATATTGTCAATTATTTTATGCCACACTGTCCGTCTGTGTGCTGTCCCAGGCAACACAGATACCAACTGTCGAGTCCACAGTTTGTTAGTCTGTTAATTTTAATGGTTATCGACTGCATGTGGGTCATCAGCTGCAACTCATCTGTACATTATCAAGAATACTTTGATACGTGAACTAGGGATTAAAGTAAATTTACGGTATAATATATATATATATATATATATATATATATATATATATATATATATATATATATATATATATATATATATACCCCTAGAAATATATATACTTGTTAGACACTAAGCCCCTGTTAGAGAGGAATATGTGATTTATATTAAAGACTATCGACTCCATGATGATTAAGGTTGTACATATATCAATTTATACGCACCATTCAGTATCATTAATCCCTAAAAATAGAGATTAAAGTAATCTCTCAGTGTACATACAATGACAGTATATACCGTGAGGGAATATACATTTCTAGGTGCATTTATCCTTTCCACCAACCTGGGGAATGTATTCTATTGCCGGGTCTTATACGTAACTACAGTTGGCACAATGCTATGCCATTATACAAGTGGTGACATCCTTCACCACTGTTAGTCGCTTCTATCACATTTGTGTCTTTGGGCAGAGAGATTCAATCTAACTTCGATGACGACACTAAACACTAGATAAAATTATTCACTAAAATTTTTTTTTCAAGTGGGCTAATTTCAGGGACCATAAACACTCCTAACATCAACTTCCTTAATAACTTACAATATCATCTGGAATTTTAATGAATACGAGATGCGAAATGTTTCATAATGGTTTTTCAAAATAAAAATAAATTTTTTTAATAGCAATACTTTTGGGCTGCCTTGGAAAATGGTCTGTTATACAGTAATCTCACTTGTAATTGAAATTACAATGAGATACTGTGGAAAATACATCAAGTTGCCTTAGAAAATTATTGAAGATATGGAAATAAAAAATGAAGACCTGTAAAACTAAAATATGAAATTAAAAATATATTATTGTATTGTAAAACAACATATTAAGAACTATTGTCTGCGAAAATAATTCTGATTATTATATATATAGACATATAGTGAAAACTGTCTCGCAAAGTTGAAAAAATATATATTCTTATGTGATAAATGCGGAAGCTTCCGATCTTAGGTCTGGTAGTATTTTAACCACTAGTGTCTAGGGTGGGACCTCATCTTGGAATTCTTGGGTCAGTTCCTCTTCATTTCTGGAAGGCTGGATCTTGTTTCAATAGTAAGATTCTATTATTGCCGCTATTTCTCCATTAATTACCGAGTTGCCTTAGAAACGCCATCATTAAGTTCCTAGGGGAGGGGGACATGGGAAGACAATCAGGCTCAATCCAAAGAAGACGAGGGCAGTTCCAAGTCCTTGGATATAAAGCTCTTCATCTACGTCAAGGGATCTCCCTCCTTCCCCCACCCATCGAGGGGGAGCTATTTCAACGCTCTTGTTCCAATTCTAAACATCAGCTGCTGCTTCTAATACAATATCTAGCTCCACAAATTCTAAAAACATTACCTTCTATAACTACTTTTTTTTTCTACAACCACTACAGAAACATCAACTAAATCAGCTTCTGCTGCTTCCTTCACTGCCGCTAATAATTGTTCTGATAATGACTTGAAGGACAATGAAATTCCATCCCTATAACAGCTCCCAATGATGTCAACATCTCCATCTTGACAGAGGAGCCAATTAAGTGTGGAGGTGAGTTAGCGTGGCGGTCCTGCTGGAGTATTAAGATGACTTCCGTGTCGCAGCTCGACGTTAATTTGTCCCACACACGATACGTCAGTCATGGCTAGTTGCTTGGAAATATCTGCTGATTTTTTAGTTTTTAAGGCCTTTTAAGGGAATTAATATTTTAAAGGTGTGGTTGTTCTCTTGGGGGTTTGGGTATTTTAGGGTATGTGGGTGTTTTAAGGGTGTATTTTAGGAGTGGCGGTATTTTATGAGTTTGCATGTTATAGGAGTCAGTTTTCTCAGTAGCGGGTGTTTTTAGAGTGCGTGTTTTTGAAGTTCCGTTTCGTGTATGTGTGTGTATGTGTGTATGTGTGTGTGTGTGTGTGTGTGTGTGTGTGTGTGTGTGTGTGTGTGTGTGTGTGTGTAAACATCCAATGTGGCAACTGCAGATCTATGCTCGTGGAGTTTCCGTCTTCCTCTCCGAGTTCATTTCACTCGTCAAACGATATATTGGAAAAGAATACTTCCGGCTGTTGTTGTTTTAGGTATCCCCGAAGGGATACCGTTAAGAAAACTCATACCTCGAGAATGCTTCATCTAATCGGCTTCAAATTATCAACACTTGTGTACGGTAAATAAGACGAAATTCTTAGAACTGACATGATGACGTGTCGTAAGACTAAACTATATAAGAGAAATGGTTATAACTATAACCATAATTTTTAAAGAAGTGGACCGGTAAGCCAGCTGAAGGCCTCGCAGATGACCAAAAGCTCCAACAGACCCGCGTCAGGAAACACTTGTCCTGTTTCCTGAAAAACCTTACCTAACCTAACCCTCCTAAGACCAAAATTGTTGAACCCATTCGCAGCATCCTGGAATGACTGGATCAATATACTCCAAAAAGGTGCCAAAATATATGACGCCGGTGAAGAGTGAAATTCAGGTTTGTAGGTGCAAATTTAACCATTTTACATGTAAAAACATTGTGAAAACATTTTTGTTAGTTTACCCTTTGTGAACAACTTCGATATTGAATGACTGATGCATCTCGGGACCAGGATAGTACCTATTAAGTTTCGTTTGCGTGCTGGAAAATTTGTTTTGGTAAAATAGCAAAGAGAACTTGGAATCATTAGAATCCGCGCCTTAACTGAAGAATGACTTATCTGGTCAGCTTTAAATTTTCACCACTGATGTGGTTTCCTGAACATATAGCTCCTGCTGCCATTGATTGTCTTAAGTCCCAGTTTGTCAAATTTGTTGAATAGTGATACTATTTATTCAATAACTAAAGAATGCTTCTTCTGATTGATTTCAGAGTATTATTTATGATGTATCTACAAGGAGGATATCCTATAATCTTTGTCCGATTAGATGTATATCTGAAATTTTACTGAAATAGTTGAAAACTTGGAATGATTGGAATTCAACAATTGTGAACGACATCAATCTTCAACGGTTGATGCATCATATGAAATGGATCGACTTTATAAGTTTAGGCGTTCTAGGTAAAAAAATTGATATATACAGTGCAATAACTGGAAAATACATCTTCTGGTCAGCTTTAAACTAAGTGATGTGTTTTCCTCAAAGGACACAATTTCTTGATGTTAGGCTGAGTAAGTTATCATGTGCCGGTTTTATTAATCAAACTGGGTTCTGATCAAAAATAATTCAGTGTCTGACTTTATTTGGTTATCAGAGGTTAAATCAATGTTCTTTTGTGTGTGTAAAACATCTGTGTGTCCTCAAGACCATTGTTAAATATCTGTATGCTAGTTACCGCAAGTTTCCACAAAGCTTACTTTCTTAAAAGCTGGTCATCAAACTAACAGTGAAGTTTGGATTGATTTTGACATGAGTAGACGCCAGTTAGCGGTTTTGGGAGAAATTTGAGGAAAAAAAAAAAAAACTGTTTATATCATAATTTCTGAATGTGGCATCTGATTAGCTGCAACCCTTCCATGCTGACAATGTTAACGCAACAATTGAGCGGCTTTAACGTTAATGTGCTTGTGTATTTTAGGATAATCTATTTGGTTCCTCAAAGATTTGAATTTGATTTAATTTCTGTATGCCCATTTTGACTGGCGAATTTTAGATATTAGTTTCCATATGATGACTTGTGAATGCTTCTTCTGATTCCCTTCAGATCTTCAAAACCAATATTTAATTGCGCTATCAACTTATGCCGCACTCTGCACTATTCCAGTTGCATGCATTAAGGTACAAGATTATGGGAGTTATGGAATACGGAGATACCTTTCTCGGATCACGCAGCGACCGCAATGTATTGTTTAATCAGTTCTGGACCTGGCGAGATGTACTGGCACCTTTCGATATTCCTGCTGCTCTTGTTCACCTAGCAATAAGTTAGTATCTGTGTATATGATGGTTATTGAGCGTAACAAACTGGGAAATGGTAGTATACCCTTGATTATGTTTCTTTGAAATAACCCGAGAATGGCTAACAATTCTAATAATATAAATTCAACGGCTAAAGAAAAAAAATTGAGTCCTCTTCCTCACCTGCTTTTTAGTTTCAAAATATTTATTTGCGGCACTCGCATCTCTCGTCTTTTACAGTGCATTGTCCCAGGGCAAGAAAACGTCAACCTATTTCAGGGCTACTTAACCCTTTTACGATTACAGACCCCCAATGGACTGCCTAATATGTCCCGGGTTGTCCCCGTATCCACTTCGCCAGATTGTCGAAATCATTATCACCACCAGATATAAACATGTAAATAGTTCATTATCCTCGACCCATTGTGTACCTCTAATTTTTTGACTACCACCCACAGGATGGGTATGGTGTGACTACCACCCACAGGATGGGTATGGTGTGACTACCACCCACAGGATGGGTATGGTGTGACTACATACCACAGGATGGGTATGGTGTGACTACCACCCACAGGATGGGTATGGTGTGACTACCACCCACAGGATGGGTATGGTGTGACTACCACCCACAGGATGGGTATGGTGTGACTACCACCCACAGGATGGGTATGGTGTGACTACCACCCACAGGATGGGTATGGTGTGACTACCACCCACAGGATGGGTATGGTGTGACTACCACCCACAGGATGGGTATGGTGTGACTACCACCCACAGGATGGGTATGGTGTGACTACCACCCACAGGATGGGTATGGTGTGACTACCACCCACAGGATGGGTATGGTGTGACTACCACCCACAGGATGGGTATGGTGTGACTACCACCCACAGGATGGGTATGGTGTGACTACCACCCACAGGATGGGTATGGTGTGACTACCACCCACAGGATGGGTATGGTGTGACTACCACCCACAGGATGGGTATGGTGTGACTACCACCCACAGGATGGGTATGGTGTGACTACCACCCACAGGATGGGTATGGTGTGACTACCACCCACAGGATGGGTATGGGGTACATAATAAAGATATTAAACCTAACACCAGTCCTATTAGGTATGACTATAGAAGATGTCAAAAGTTTGGTTTTACTTTACATATAGATAATTAAGAAGAACAGCTGATAGTTTATTCAAACCTAACATTTTTTTTTTTTTTGTAAATTGTTCGGAGAGCGTCCCATACCCCTCATTTTTTGATTCCCATACCCTCAAGGGGAATTGATACCCTAGCGGTAGTACGCCGCAACTGCATAACTGCGGGTCTACAGCACCACTAAGTCCATGATAACTTACACACAATACACCGATGCAACACAGATACAATACACAAGTTAGCGGCTGCTAAACTATGGGCACACAGCAGCTCCCACTCATCGAGAACTTCTTCACACATACTGGCCACTCATACATTTAATCTACGAGCGGGTTGTTATCTGAGAGACTCGCGTCAAGAGGCATTTTCTGGTTTCTTAAAGAACATTCCATCGTCTTCCCTTCTTGTCCTTTCCAATAAAAGCAAATAGGTTTTGTTCAGATTTTCTTCAATGCGATTTTTATGTAGAATATCCTCATACTTTCATTATTATCTTATGTTTTCTAATGTTTCACATTTATTTGTGGTCCAGGCGAGAACAGACTAAAAGACCTGGGTAAGGAATAATAAGACGTAAATAAAAATTCAAGATTTTGTTAAAATTCATTGATACCTTTATCTTCCTAATCCCGGCCCGTCAGTCTGTCATCGACTGTCTTATCACGTCCTCTGTCAATCTCGTACGTTATCATGTCTCTCTTGTTTCCTTTTGCCTAAACCTTAGGGTAAGGATTGAGGCTGATAGTACCTTAGAGCGTATCAGGTTGAATTCATTTAGCCTTTAATCGTAGGTAGGTAAGTAGAGTGGGTGGGAGGGTGTGTGTAGTCACCTAATTGTGTTTGCAGGTGTCGATTGATAGCTCCTGGCCCTGTGTGTGTGTGTTGATTTCTTCTTAGGAATCGTAGCTTCGTGTTTTACATGTTAAGTGTTCCAAGAACTCTGTCTTAAATAATTTACCACTTTGAAAGGCGGTGCATTGAAGCCACTAAAGATCATGATCCGGGGAAATGGAGCTACGCTCCATTTCCATTAATCAAAACTGATTTCCTCCCATTTCCAGAAGCTGTATAGCACCTAAGGTTCTAGAGCTTTCCCTAGATTTTAATAAAGATAACATTGAGATCTTAGATATGGTATTCCCAGTCTGAGATATGATGTAATGATCCGTATGTTATCCTCGGTGTGACAGTCTGGTGTTATCCTCGGTGTGACAGTCTGGTGTTATCCTCGGTGTGACAGTCTGGTGTTATCCTCGGTGTGACAGTCTGGTGTTATCCTCGGTGTGACAGTCTGGTGTTATCCTCGGTGTGACAGTCTGGTGTTATCCTCGGTGTGACAGTCTGGTGTTATCCTCGGTGTGACAGTCTGGTGTTATCCTCGGTGTGACAGTCCGGCGTTATCCTCGGTGTGACAGTCCGGCGTTATCATCGGTGTGACAGTCTGGTGTTATCCTCGGTGTGACAGTCTGGTGTTATCCTCGGTGTGACAGTCCGGTGTTATCCTCGGTGTGACAGTCCGGTGTTATCCTCGGTGTGACAGTCCGGTGTTATCCTCGGTGTGACAGTCCGGTGTTATCCTCGGTGTGACAGTCTGGTGTTATCCTCGGTGTGACAGTCCGGTGTTATCCTCGGTGTGACAGTCCGGTGTTATCCTCGGTGTGACAGTCCGGTGTTATCCTCGGTGTGACAGTCTGGTGTTATCCTCGGTGTGACAGTCTGGTGTTATCCTCGGTGTGACAGTCTGGTGTTATCCTCGGTGTGACAGTCTGGTGTTATCCTCGGTGTGACAGTCTGGTGTTATCCTCGGTGTGACAGTCTGGTGTTATCCTCGGTGTGACAGTCTGGTGTTATCCTCGGTGTGACAGTCTGGTGTTATCCTCGGTGTGACAGTCTGGTGTTATCCTCGGTGTGACAGTCTGGTGTTATCCTCGGTGTGACAGTCTGGTGTTATCCTCGGTGTGACAGTCCGGTGTTATCCTCGGTGTAACTAGGTGGCGCTTCCCTCGGTGTGACAGTCTGGCGCTATCATCGGTTTAACTAGGTGGCGTTATCACTGGTTTAACTTGGTGACGTTATCACCGGTTTAACTAGGTGGTATCACCTGTATAACTAGGTGGCGTTATCACCTGTATAACTAGGTGGTGTTATCACCGGTATAACTAGGTGGTGTTATCACCGGTATAACTAGGTGTTATCACCGGCATAACTAGGTGTTATCACCGGTATAACTAGGTGTTATCACCGGTATAACTAGGTGGTGTTATCACCGGTATAACTAGGTGTTATCACCGGTATAACTAGGTGGTATCACCGGTATAACTAGGTGGTGTTATCACCGGTATAACTAGGTGGTGTTATCACCGGTATAACTAGGTGGTGTTATCGCCGGTATAACTAGGTGGTGTTATCGCCGGTATAACTAGGTGTTATCACCGGTATAACTAGGTGTTATCACCGGTATAACTAGGTGTTATCACCGGTATAACTAGGTATCACCGGTATAACTAGGTGGTGTTATCACCGGTGTAGCTGGACGGCATTTTCACAGGTTTAACCAGGCGGTGTTATCACCAGTATGAGTGACACAAGCAAGGTTATCCTCAGAGTGACTGACAGGACGGCTGATAACACCGGCGTGACTGACAGAGACAGTCAACGTCAGCTATGCTCTCACATGGCACGCAGTTTTCACCTTTAACCTCCACTACACAGAGGTTAATCTCACCTGCAGGCGGCCCCACCAATCATAATTGATCACTCGTTCTCTTGTATTGTTTTTAAGGAAAATTCTTCGCTAAATTTGCAAAACATGGACAAAACAAACAATGTTGCGATGAGTGTCTTGGCTTAAGAAAAAATAAACAATTTCCTTATTAGTTCACTAATTTTCTTTCGTATTACAAGGGCCGTTATACTGTGGAAAATTCTCATCACGAGAATATGACTGTTTGGTTGTGATGTTCTTAAATATCTGTTGTATTTGATATATGTTATTGTGATTGACCAAAAAAATTGTATTTCATGTATATTGTATCTGTTGTCATGCATATCCTTGAAGAAACTAATTTGAGACTGACTGTACGAAATTATGAAATATCAAAGGACAATACGTATTATTATTATTATAATCATCGTTTTACAGTTTTGTGCACAGAAAGTTAGAACATTACTTGGTATCATAATTTATCATCATGTATTTACTGTAGAAATTCATGGTAATATCTGTAATATTAATGTGATGGTATGCTATGTTATGTGGTTGCTTATTTGACTGGACTTTCACGTCCAGTTAATGAGTCAGCTGGGTTCAATGTTCACCGATTGTAAGAATGAGCAACAGTTTTCACAACCATCACCTGTGTCAATTCTCTTCGTCCCTATCCTAAAGTTCGGGACACTTACATAGTATGGAAATGGTGTCTGGAGCGACTAAGTGACTGGATATCTGGTCACTGACTTCTGGAAAGATGCAACACGAGGCACATTACACGGATGGTCTGCTGACCGAAGTGGATTGGATATTGTAATCTTTTTTCAATACAGTTCGTCCTTTCCATAATGTTGGGGACTCTTTACATGGAGACCTCTGAGTGTAATTGAAGGACATTGACTTTTAAACAATCAGGGTAATCCATTAACGTTCCATCTTTAAAAGAGCAGTCTTGAAGCTCTCTCAGGGTCAGGTGACATTACGTCTAAAAGTCATTTTTACTGTGGGTCAGTGCTGCTCCACTGCTCGCCATTACTAGGCCTGCCTTCCGCTTCCCATCTGAAGTATCCAACCTGGTGTGGCGCCTTTTACTTACACAGTAATATGTATGTCACACTCGTTAGCAACATCTGACAGAACTTCCAGTAACATGCATGTCACTCTCGTTAGCAACACCTGTCACTACACCAGGAACTTTTACCTGTCTGGAATTTTGATATTACATTTTCTATTTGTTAAAATTAATACAAATGCGGAACTAAAGTTTTTTTGAAACAACGTTTCGCTCATGAGATTTCATTTTCGATGATGAAGAGAATGATTTCTTCTTTGTCTAGTCCTTTCTTTGTCTAGCCCTTTGTTTAGCCCTTTCTTTGTTTAGCCCTTTGGTTCTGTCTTTCACTTCTATTTTCATGACCCTACTTTTAAAAAATTGTTACGCACACATCTCAATATTTTCATTCTTTGCAAGAATGACATCTCAACAGCTTTCAAACAGCACGTAATATTCTATATCACGACAGCACGTAATATTCTAGATCACGACAGCATGTAATATTCTAGATCACGACAGCATGTAATATTCTAGATCACGACAGCATGTAATATTCTAGATCACGACAGCATGTAATATTCTAGATTATGACAGCATGTAATATTCTAGATTATGACAGCATGTAATATTCTAGATCATGACAGCATGTAATATTCTAGATCATGACAGCATGTAATATTCTAGATTATGACAGCATGTAATATTCTAGATCATGACAGCATGTAATATTCTAGATCACGACAGCATGTAATATTCTAGATTATGACAGCATGTAATATTCTAGATTATGACAGCATGTAATATTCTAGATTATGACAGCATGTAATATTCTAGATCATGACAGCATGTAATATTCTAGATCATGACAGCATGTAATATTCTAGATCATGACAGCATGTAATATTCTAGATCATGACAGCATGTAATATTCTAGATCATGACAGCATGTAATATTCTAGATCATGACAGCATGTAATATTCTAGATCATGACAGCATGTAATATTCTAGATTATGACAGCATGTAATATTCTAGATCATGACAGCATGTAATATTCTAGATCATGACAGCATGTAATATTCTAGATCATGACAGCATGTAATATTCTAGATCATGACAGCATGTAATATTCTAGATCACGACAGCATGTAATATTCTAGATTATGACAGCATGTAATATTCTAGATCATGACAGCATGTAATATTCTAGATCATGACAGCATGTAATATTCTAGATTATGACAGCATGTAATATTCTAGATCATGACAGCATGTAATATTCTAGATCATGACAGCATGTAATATTCTAGATCATGACAGCATGTAATATTCTAGATCATGACAGCATGTAATAATCTAGGTAATAACAGCATGTAATAATCTAGGTAATAACAGCATTTAATAATCTAGGTAATAACAGCATTTAATAATCTAGGTAATAACAGCATTTAATAATCTAGGTAATAACAGCATTTAATAATCTAGGTAATAACAACATTTAATAATCTAGGTAATAACAACATTTAATAATCTAGGTAATAACAACATGTAATATTCTAGATCATGACCGCTCCTTTATTTACAGTCACTTAATTTCCAGATGCTAAACTTCCTCCCTTATTTCCAGTTTGCATTACTAACAATTTTTGTACCTCCTCTGTCATTCTTACTTTCTTACAAATGAACTTCATTTCTTACTACTGGTGTACCCACAATAACTACTATATTCCTTCAATAAAAACTGCTATATTCCTTCTATAATAACTATTACATTCCTTCCACAATAACTACATTCCTTCTACAATAACCACTATATTCCTGACTGGGTTAAGATCTGCCCTGGCTTAGTTCTCATCACTAGGAGCGTTGTTTCACATCTTACCTTCTTTTACTTAATTACTCTTTATTACGCCAAGAAAATTTCTTTTCTCTATACCTTCTCATCCTTGTCCTCCACACTCGTCTGTGTATTCTTCCCTGCGGTGGGTCTATCACTCCAGACCTTTAAAGTCCTCGGTTTATCAATCTCACCATGACTTTTATCATTTTCAATCGTCTGCATAGATAACCTCTTAATTATATACATATTCAACAATTTCTCTTGTAAACTTTCCACTAATTTCTCCTCTCAATCTTTTCTACATCAAGATGATTTTCATATGTCATGGTTTCTTGCTTTTATTTTTCTTGTCATTTCTTTCCTCCCACTTTGAGTGCATACGTATGAAGAGAGTTGGAGAGTGAGAGTGCTGGACTTGTGAGTACTCACTTATTTGTGGTTGCATGGGTTGAGTCTCAGGTCCTAACCCTGCCTTCTAAACCGGCTGGGTGGCTGGCTCTCTGGCTCTGGCTCTCTCTCTCTCTCTCTCTCTCTCTGGGGAGAGAGGGGTACTGAAAGGTGGGGTATACCTGCTGGAGGTGTTGGGTTTATGACTGATGGTCAGCTCAGATAATGGAGAAGTGTGGGTAGACTGCCACACACTACACTGCTGCTGTAACACATTCTTCAGCTTCCCGCTTCCGATACCTCACCTGTACACCACCAACTCACACACCATTACCACCACCACTAGCACATTCACTAAACTACCACCAAGAATCCCAACACGGCAACAACTTCCAACATTAAAAAATCACCACCACCACGGATATCACCACACCACAAACACCAACACCTCCACTATCATATTACCTCTTCCCCTCCCCACCCCCATTGCCGCCGTCACCACTAAAATTACTCCCACCACAACCATCATCACAGATACCTCAGTTACAATCACCTCTACTACCACTACCATCATTATCATCTACCCATTACCACCAACACAACAACGAAAATGTTCACTACCACCTGCCCAGCGAATAGTGGACATAACATCTCCCAGAGACATATTAACAAAAGTCTCAGTATGCAACCTATCTTCACCAGCCAGTGGTTAACATGGGTTCTTGCACTACCGAAGGGGTGGGGCTGTCTTAACCTTTTTATCATTACAGACCCCCCAGTGGATTGCCCTTCAATAGACTGTCGAAATCATCAGTCCTATTAAGTACCAGTATGACTTTAAAAGATGTCAATAGCTTTGTTTTATTTTACATATGGATAGCTAGCAACAGAAAGGGTGATAGTTAATTCTAACAACTTTTGTTTTAAATTGTTCAGAGATCGAGTCCCATACCCCTATTTGGTTCCCATACCCCCCATTATTTGGTTCTCATTATTTTATTAACACATCGGCCGTTTCTCACCAAAGTAGGGTGGCCCGAAAAGAAAAAAACTTTCATCATTCACTCCATCACTGTCTTGCCAGAGGCGTCCTTACACTACAGCTATAAAACTGCAACATTAACACCCCTTCTTCAAAGTGTAGGCACTGTACTTCCCATCTCCTTGCTCACATGCCTCACCTAGTGCACACACAACCTTGCCCATTAAGAGATAAAGGCTTTCCGTGAAGGAACACGAGTCAGACTTCCTTCGTTATACAATGCCACGGGATATATCCAATAGCATTAGACGAAGGGTCTATCAAAAATATACAGCAAAACCACTCAACCATAAACCGTATTTTACGTACTTTATATAAGTATATCATTTAGAAAAACTCTGGAAGACCCTCCATTACCAACTTGTCCTCACTCCAGCTTTCAGACACCCAAACCTACGTCCTCAGCCTAAAATTTAAATTTAGTGCAGGGATTCGCAAACCAGGATAATACGTCGACTAGAGTTTTGAAACCACACAAACACTGAATTCATTCATGACATTCTTACGGTAGCCCTCTTGGAAACTCCAGTACCTTTACTTCTAAAACGACACATTTAAGACTTCGGAAAACTAGGCAAGAACCCTATCAACAGGATCACAACAGCCGAGAAAGACAGATAAGTGGTCACCATGAACAGGAAGCGTAACAACAAGACAAACCTCCAATAAATGACACCACCCAGCACATCATTAGCAAAGAGGACGAAGGCTTTTCTGGGCATATCCAGAAAGTCACTTTCGAGGTTAGCACAATCCCAAAATCTGCGCCGCCTGCTACCCACTAACCTCCAACACTAATTTATAGCCTATCCAAGACCCATAAACCAAATATATCATCAAGGCCCATAACCACAAGCTCGGCAGAGCTGTGCAAAATTGGCGGAAGTGCTTTCCGAAAGTCCGGCGATCTAGAGTGTAAACATCAACAGCAGCCAAAAAAAAAAAAAAAAGTCTAGACATTTCCCTTTTTACACACGTTTCTATAAACAAAGTCACTGCTTTCTTAAGGCACGGCACCCACTCTTGAATTCATTGAAGCATGAGTTAGCTTCAACCTTTTCTCGTTAGGACCCCTTGAACTCAGGCAAACAAATAATTTATAGCCATGGGATCAACTGTGAGTACTGGTTTAGCTAACATCTTCCTTGAACACTTAAGAGACAGACCACTTCCACAACATTATTTCCTGACACATTACCTGGATGAGGTACGTTGACATCTTTGTCTCTGTACCTTAGTGCCTCAGCTTACACCACTTCAAAGAACAATTCAACCAGGTAAAACCATTTTTGGAATTCACCTTGGAAAAAAGAAAATAAATACAAACCAACTTTCCTGAACGCACGGCTCACCCGACACGGGAATAAACTGATGACTTACACAAAGGCGACCTAACTCATCTCTACTCCCATCACGACTTGAAGAATGGAGTGCTAACCGGCTTTTTCCTTCGCTCACTTAGAATCTGTAAAGACGAATCACTAAAACATGAGCAAGATCTTGTTTGTCAGCAGATCAAAAGGGAAGATCTCAAAGCCAGAAGAAATAATTTTAATCAGGAGAAGCCCTGAAACTGCAAGACGCCTAACAATAAGTCAGCCACTCAAGTTATACAGATAAAATGGCAGCCATAAGCTTCCATGTGAAATCGTCTTGCAACTCTGGACAGATGGCAAGCATCCAAACTGGCTTATACGTATATTCAAAATAAGAATGACAGCGGTGCAACTGACTGCCTGCTTCAGGAAGTCCCAAAAATTTATAAATTAGAGTGAACTTGCTAATCATTTACTAATTTGTTCCCACAGGTTTCATAGGCTCATGGAGAAAGAGTTTATTCAAGTTCTTTAAGATATTAGGCAGAAGACTTATCAGGGGAAATTAATGAAAATTAAATAAATTCTAAATACTATTTCTCACATGCGAAAACTAGGTTGGGCAAAAGCCCCACCCAGCATTGGGCCCTTTTTTTAAAAAGGAGATAGGACTTATACTAATGACAATAGTTGTGTAAAATACTGACGTTGCAATATAATTCTGTTTTGTAAGTAGGTAATCAAGTTAAGGATTGACAGTCCAAATGAATGCAAAATTTCTGAATAATCCCAAACTTCACTCGACATTCAAGAAGTCACTGATGGAAAAATAGACATAAAAGCAGTATAATTCGATCCTTTGACTACGTTTCGCCCACACAGTGGGCTTTATCAAGTTACAAGCAGATCTACCTATGCATAAAGTATCTGAGTATGTATAGGGAACATTGTGACGTGGAAAGTCAGGTAGTGTGTGTTTTGGAGGTTGGAGTTGAGACGAACCTGTCTTGATACACTGCCCTAGATACAGGCTCATTCAACTCCATGTTCATCAAAAACAAACAAAAAACAAGTATCACATGCCTGAAATATCTTATGGAGATGGAATCTGGTCATAGGAACCATCCCACAACTATTAAGTTCCCCCGTCTTCTAGTTGCATTTTTATTTTCCCCTATAATCTGGCTCGTCCATAATTACTATCGCATTTGTTTTGTCTGTTTCGTAAGGTGAGGTCTAGTATCTTTCTTTAATTCCTGGTATAACTTAACAAATATTTGATGACAATTGTGATACAGAGGTCTGAGCAAAGCTCAGTAATTATGCGATAGTAATTGTGGACAAGGTAGATTAGTGGAAAAATAAACATATTAGAAGATCGGGGAAGGGGGGGGGCTTATGTGCTTCTTAAAACCACAGATGCAACACCGACAGGTGGTAATACATGAAGTATACCTGAAGGATACTTTCTTTTATCATGGCTTCTGCGGCCCTGTCCCAGACCAGGACTTCTTGTGAATTAAGGCCCCACCAACAAGGTTGTTCCTGCTGGCCGCACCCAGTCTAGGGTGCCAACCACAGCCCGGCTGATCAGAAGCTGATTTGAGGAACTTGTCAGGTTCTCTCTTGAAGAGAATGAGGTGTCTGTTGGCAATTCTTTATATACTGACACACTCAATGACTTCTCTCATTGGTTTAATTACGTTAAACCATTTAATGTATTTAAAACTGCCCACGAGTGGTTGAGACATTTTACAGATAATGTTAATGTATCACTATAAAACACTCCACAAAGATGGCAGGAAATTTAAAAAAAAAATAGAAAATAGCACTGACGTACCACATTGTAAAAATATATAAAATAGTTTTATGAACCACTGACTGGTAAACACATGGAATCACAACAGTTGCACAACAGAGGACGCCATTGGTTTAGAACAGGTTACCCCCGCGTCTAGCAGTTGATCTCGAAAACGATGGTAATCTTCACTACCTCGACACACTCCTCTGCAGAATACCCGAGAAAGATATAGTGTCGCTCAAGGTTCATATAAAGCATGCTAACAAGGGCGGCCTCAAACATTTCTATTCGCAATATAATTTTTGCATCAAACACGGAGTGGTTATAGAATTTTTCCTGAGGGCCCTATGTATTTGTAACCCTGAGTTCTTGAAAGAACATTGTACCTATATTCGACATACATTTACTCGACTTCATTTCCCTTCTCATTTGCTCATTGGAGAAGCAAACAGATACGCAAAAATCCGGAAAAGGGAATTGATGTCCAGTTATTATGGATTCCATCACACACTGGATTACTCCTTCATAATAAAGTTAATACGTTGGCTAATTAAAGTATCCTGGAGGAAAATGTAAAATATAACTTTGTTATATCTGTGTTAAGATTTAGGAATAATATTAGGAGAGAAGTAATGAAACAATGTTATAGGATTACAATTAGAAGCCTGAGTATATTTATAACCCACTATGATAACATGACCCTAGATAAGAACGTTTACGGAGCAAACTTGCAATGTGAACAGACTGACTAATGTTGTAATAGCCAAGCTTAGGCTTGGTTACAAATATTTCCAACAGTCTGGCAGACACACAGATGATCAAACCAAATGCAAAGTATGTGGCCAGCCCTATTGTCCACTTATTGAGGAATATAGAGGCTGTATAATAACCTATGTGATATGTCAAGATATCTTATTAATGAAAATAAGATACAAGATAAGTGAACTATAGACAAATTCACACCCTTTTGGGGCCTAGTTTCTAGGCATTGTGTGTATTCATATACCCTTGCGCTACCGTCCACAGGATGGATATGAGGTACACAACTACCTGCTTCGGCGGCAAAATCAGAAATCAATCTAATTTTACCCAGGATTGCACACACACAGGACAAGTCACCCTACAGAATCCACCGACAGGCAGAGATAATAAGATATTTATGGTGTTATCTTGAAGTGTAGAAGCAATACACAACACACGATCTGTTGCCAAAAGTAACAAACAAGTCGCCATTATTGCAACCGCTTCAATTGGTGACCTTACCAGGACAAAAAGTCTCCATCTAACGTTCTCTCTAAGGAAACGGGAGAATACACCATTCCCTGTGGGCAGTACGACATAGTTTATAAGGGATAAACCGGGAGAAACTTGGCCACAAAAATTTCGGAATATAAAAGCGCCTGTAGCAATGATGATGTTGACAAACGCCTAGTGACATGCGTTGGTAAGATGCTAAATTATTCTACTGAGAATCAGATTTAAAACAACGAGGGTACCTTGAAACCTCACTCATAGCCACCTTCAACACATCGTTCATATTTCAACAATATTGGCCCATAAGATAAAGGAACATACCTCCGCAAGACTGCCACGTGACATAGCAGTCAAACTCTTCTATGCTTCTGGCGTCCTTCTCTGATTACTACTACCACTTCTACTGCTATTACTACTACTGCACCTACTACTACTACTACAATGGCAGCGACCCCCAGACTTGTCTTCAGGGAACCTTCATATACGCAAGAGTAGCTAGTTTGTTCCTTCTCATTATTTTATATTCAGGTGCTGTATGACTCATCTGGGTCATTCTGATGAATTAGATGAATCTTTTAAGTAACTGATATATCATACAGCGCTTAGGGAATGAAAGGTATTTAGGTTTGATCCAAGGATGGGGAGGCTAGGTCCAATTTCTTAGATCGGGAGCTCCTGGTCAGCATCAATGAACCTACTTTGAGAGACCTGAGTCTCGCTGTTGCAGTTCTGATGGGTACTGTATGTTGGGTAATATATACTGTATGTTGGGTAATATATACTGTATGTTGGGTAATATATACTGTATGTTGGGTAATATATACTGTATGTTAGGTACGCTAGATAATACATTTGAAGTGAATTTATTGAAAAAACTTACCTGAACAAGAACTGGGGAAACACACGTGGAGACAACAATGTAGAAAGATAATGTATACTTCGATCTTCAACCTTATTACACACGTCTCGAGCCTATTCTTAACGCAAATAAAAAAAAATAGATCACTGAACAGCTGGGCAGCTCCTGTTCAAATCCCCCTGAAAAGACTAGGGCAGCCGGCGCGGTACAGTTATGGATATGTGTATGTATGTGTGTGTGTGTGTGTGTGTGTGTGTGTGTGTGTGTGTGTGTGTGTGTGTGTGTGTGTGTGTGTGTGTGTGTGTGTGTGTGTGTGTGTGTGTGTGTGCGTGCGCGGGCGGGTGGGGGACTGTGATAAGAGCACTCTTTCTAATCAAATCAAATCAAATTTATTCTCTATAAGAGTTACAATGTGGGGTTTACAGGATTTGGAAATTGTGTGGTTTACATGTTATAAAATAATAATTACAGAGGGACTACTAGAACACCTAGCATGGCTAGGCATTTCGGGCAGACTTAGATTAATTCTTAACATTAAATCCTTACAGATTATGGTATTAAGGCTAGGTGACTACATTATAATTTGTGAGTTTAGCAATGTGAATGTTTTTGTTTTGGCACAATACAAGGTGTCTATATTGGAGTATCATAGACAAACTTATGACTAGTTAGGATTCATTATTTTAAGATTAAGATTAGTATTTCTGTGTTTATAGTCAGTGGGTGAGTGTAATTGTGAACCACCAGGTGGTTATCATGTAGTTAGTTGTCGGGGTGTATCAGGGAGATAAGATGTTTTCTAACTGTAGTTTTGAAAGTGATGAGTGTGTCTGCAGTTCTAGAGTTTTCAGGTTGGGTGTTCCAGATTTTAGGTCCTTTGAAATACTTTGAGTTTTTATAAAGGTTTAGTCGGACACGGGGAATGTCAGAGATGTTTGTGTCTGGTGTTATGCCTGTGGGTTCTATCACAACTATCAAGAAAGCGTTTTAGGTCAAGGTTAATATTGGAATTTAAGGTCCTGTAGATGTAGATTGCACAGTAGTAAGTGTGGATGTTCTGAACAGGGAGTAAGTTTAGATCTATGAAGAGTGGGGGGGGGTGTTGCCAGGGATGGGATTTAGTGATTATTCTTACTGCGGCTTTTTGTTGGGTTATTATTGGCTTTAGGTGTGTTGCTGCAGTTGAACCCCAAGCACAGATAGCATAGGTGAGGTATGGATATGTAAGTGAATGGTATAGTGTGAGAAGGGCAGTTTGCGGCACGGAGTATCGTATTTTGGAGAGGATCCCCACCGTTTTGGATACTTTTTTTGTTATGTGTTGGATATGGGTGCTGAAATTTAGGTTGTTGTCGAGGTATAGGCCAAGGAATTTGCCCTCATTATGTCTGGCAATTAGTGTGTTGTCGATCTTAATGTTAAGTTGCGCAACACCTGCTCTGCTACCAAACATAATATAGTAGGTTTTGTCAGTGTTAAGTGTAAGTTTGGTTTAGAAAGACACGTAAGCAAACACTATAACATATTTATTAGAAAACGTTTCGGTCCTGGAACCTTGATCACTTCTAACATACAGAGGTAGAAAGACATTATATATATAGGCGGAGAGTGAGATGTGACGCACGTGACCTGAAGAATGTCATAAGAACATAAGAATGGAGGAACACTGTAGAAGGCCTACTGGCCCATGCGAGGCGAGGGTAGACGATGAAATCACGTGACTCCTGTGTTGTTGGGTTGGTGCTGCTTAAGTATCATGTATGCCAATGTTTTTGAAATTTTGTAGTTTCCAGTGTTGCGTTCTATAGTGTCTGTGACGGTGATTAGTGAGGCTTCTAGGCACCGTCGGCGTCTGAGGTCTGGTTCGGTGAGAACGAGTTGTGCCTCGTTCCAGTTCATCAGATGCCCCGTGGAGTCTCTGTGGAGGACACAGGCGTACCTTACATCGTCTCTGTTAGAGGCATTTCGATGCTCATTCAGGCGGACTGCAAGATCTCTGCCTGTCTCGCCTACATATTTCTTGGGACAGAACCCACAGGGGATAGTGTAGACGCCTGCTGTAGAAGTTAGAGGTGTGGGGCTGCGTTTAGTAGTGAGGTCTTTGATAGAGGATGTGTTTATGGTGGAAACGTTGATGTTACTCATAGCAAGTGCCCGGCGAGTATTCGTGGCAACATCGCCACATGGGAGTACTATGAACTGTTTAGGGGGCTGTTCCATGGGCGGTTTGTTGAGGATAGCTTGTGCCTTGAGTCTGCAATCTCGGATGAAGAAAGATGGGAACTGAAGACGTGTAAAGGCTTGTGTTATGTAAGCGCATTCTTCTTCTAGAAAACAAGGGCTGGAGATGCGAAGAGCTCTCAAGAAGAAGCCAATGAGGACTCCTCTCTTAGTGCGGGTATCTTGGTGTGAATAAAAGTGTATAAGATCGTCCTTGTTGGTAGGTTTTCTATACACTTTGAAGAGAAGTTTGTCACTGTCGGGAGATCTGCACAGTAGAACGTCGAGGAAAGGAAGTTTGCCATCATTTTCGAGTTCAAGTGTAAACTTTATTGATGGTTCAACTGCATTGATCTTGTTGAGAAGGGCCTGGATATTGAGACGTCTCGGATAGAAAACCAATATATCATCAACGTATCTTAGCCAGGTAACGGTGTTGGGAATGAGGGTGCTGAATTTCTCTGTCTCCAAGTTTTCCATGAAGAGGTTGGCAAGCACAGCAAACTTCCTTTCCTCGACGTTCTACTGTGCAGATCTCCCGACAGTGACAAACTTCTCTTCAAAGTGTATAAAAAGCCTACCATCAAGGACGATCTTATACACTTTTATTCACACCAAGATACCCGCACTAAGAGAGGAGTCCTCATTGGCTTCTTCTTGAGAGCTCTTCGCATCTCCAGCCCTTGTTTTCTAGAAGAAGAATGCGCTTACATAACACAAGCCTTTACACGTCTTCAGTTCCCATCTTTCTTCATCCGAGATTGCAGACTCAAGGCACAAGCTATCCTCAACAAACCGCCCATGGAACAGCCCCCTAAACAGTTCATAGTACTCCCATGTGGCGATGTTGCCACGAATACTCGCCGGGCACTTGCTATGAGTAACATCAACGTTTCCACCATAAACACATCCTCTATCAAAGACCTCACTACTAAACGCAGCCCCACACCTCTAACTTCTACAGCAGGCGTCTACACTATCCCCTGTGGGTTCTGTCCCAAGAAATATGTAGGCGAGACAGGCAGAGATCTTGCAGTCCGCCTGAATGAGCATCGAAATGCCTCTAACAGAGACGAAGTAAGGTACGCCTGTGTCCTCCACAGAGACTCCACGGGGCATCTGATGAACTGGAACGAGGCACAACTCGTTCTCACCGAACCAGACCTCAGACGCCGACGGTGCCTAGAAGCCTCACTAATCACCGTCACAGACACTATAGAACGCAACACTGGAAACTACAAAAATTTCAAAAACATTGGCATACATGATACTTAAGCAGCACCAACCCAACAACACAGGAGTCACGTGATTTCATCGTCTACCCTCGCCTCGCATGGGCCAGTAGGCCTTCTACAGTGTTCCTCCATTCTTATGTTCTTATGACATTCTTCAGGTCACGTGCGTCACATCTCACTCTCCGCCTATATATATAATGTCTTTCTACCTCTGTATGTTAGAAGTGATCAAGGTTCCAGGACCGAAACGTTTTCTAATAAATATGTTATAGTGTTTGCTTACGTGTCTTTCTAAACCAACTTGTCGGTATTTATTACCAAGGTTTATACCAAGTGTAAGTTTATTGGCTGTCATCCAAGTCGATATTTTGAGCAGCTCCTCGTTAACAATGGTGTTGAGGGTGGCAAGATTAGGGTGGGAGATGACATAAGTCGTGTCGTCAGCAAAGAGAATGGGTTACAGGTGTTGGGATGTGTTTGGAAGATCATTGATGTAAATGAGGAAGAGCAGAGCAATAGGCTTAAATTCATCCCAGCTGAACATCTCTCGGCTTAAGACTAGCGCAGAATTCTCAACTTAAGAAATAAAACAAAGTATAATTCATGAATCTGAGATAATGCTTAATCTTTGAACACCTCAGTATTGTGGTCAAGACTGGAAACTCCAACGCCCGGGGAAGATAACTAACCTGTAAGCTTCAGTGACGGCACTCTTACACACAACTCAATGATCACACCACCAGCATCCAAGTGGCGTCTCTTTCCTGGAAGTAGCTGTTACTACAACTACTACTAGACAACCAGTCCCAGAAAGTAAGCACGACAACCAGCTTATCACTTGTTGGCTCATTAAACCTCTTGACGCTGGCAACGACAACCACAAAACGAGTTCCATGAAGGCAAATCGTCTCAAAAGCCGAGGAAGTTATGCGGCCGGTTCCATAATGAACGTATACCCTTGAAGGTGAACACGACACTCCAGTGACCAGTTAGTGACAACATGCGCCCTAGAACTGACCAGTTCCAGTGATATGCATCCTGGAACTGAGCAGTTCTAGTGACATGCATTCTACCCTAGACCTGAACAGTTCCAGTGACATCTACCCTAGACATGAACAGTTCCAGTGACAAGAACCCTAGAACTGACCATAACTATGAATAAACATGTTCAGAGCTATAGTTTTTGGCAAATATTTTCGCCTGCCTTCCAGTCATCATCAGATAAATGCAAAGATGAACAAGAATTTTAGAGATCGTTTACGAAGAGGAGGGTTAGTGTGAGGTAATTTGGTCTAGTGATTATATTTAACATAGGCTGTGAGAGTGATTATCTTTAATGTAGGCTGTGGGAATGATTATCTTTAGTGTAGGCTGTGGGAGTGATCTTTAGTGTAGGCTGTGGGAGTGATCTTTAGTGTAGGCTGTGGAGTGATGATCTTTAGTGTAGGCTGTGGGAATGATAATCTCAAACTACCTCTCCCCATCGTGTACTGCCTCTCGGAATTTTTCCATCAAGGATGAGAGACTGATTACCTCACACACTCTCTTCACTTCATCATCTGTCTCCAGGAAAGTAATTCATCATGAAATTTTTCTTCAGTTTGACATCCTGTGTTGCACATCTCTCTCAAACCTGAAACTATTATATATATTTTATAGTATGACCTTAACAATAGCAATAACAACGACAATAACGAGAGCAACATCAACAAGAACAAAATCAACATCATTAAAATAACAGAAACAAGACCTGACTGCCTCGTACAACAGCAACTATTATCAACAAATGATGTTACTGCAACGATTAAACTGAGGAGGAAAAAACAAAAGTGTTAAATAAATTCCAGACGAGAAGCAGGAAGAATAAGGTAAGAAGGAAGAGAAGGAGTGATAAACAAGGTAGGAAGGCAGAAGAGAGGTTAGGTTAGAGGTACAGTAGAAGCCTCAAGATGGACCACCTCAGGTAAGATGAGAAACCATCTCATTTAGAGTCATTATTTCTCTAATTATGATTTATTCTGGTGCGTTATCAGGTGTGTACGAGATGATGGCAACACTGTATGAGGTGACGGCAACACTGTATGAGGTGATGGCAACACTGTATGAGGTGATGGCAACACTGTATGAGGTGATGGCACCACTGTATGAGGTGACGGCAGAACTGTGTATGAGGTGACGGCAGAACTGTGTGTATGAGGTGACGGCAGTACTGTATGAGGTGACGGCAGAACTGTGTGTATGAGGTGACGGCAACAATGTACGAGGTGACGGCAACAATGTGTGTACGTCAGTATGATATACCACTGATGTTAAGTTTAAACTTTATTTACGAAAATTTTCCACTTGTTAACACAGGTAATTAACTTGAAACTGTTGTATTTTTAGAAATAGCCGCAGAATGCCTCTTCTGATCGGCATTAAACTCTAAATAGCAAAAAAAATTGTATTATGAGAACAGATTATCCAACTTACGAGGTGATATAAAAAAGACCTGGAAGACCCTATCAGAAATTCTGGGAACAAAAAAGATATCACGAAATAGCGAAATAAAATTAGAAAAATCAGATGAACCCCAACTCCCACCAACAGAAACAGCAAACAGACTCAATGATTTCTTCTCCACTATAGGACAAAACCTTGCCAATAAAATCCCAAGCTCAGATACCCCACCAAATGACTACCTGACTGGCAACTACCCGAACACACTGTTCCTAGCTCCGACTAACCCATACGAAGTCTCCCTTATTATCAACTCACAAAAAAACAAGGCAGGAGATTTAAATACCTTACCACCCTTTATATACAAAAAAGCGTCACAAGTACTATCACCAATCATTGCAACACTAACAAATCCATTGAATCCTCCACCTTCCCTACAGTTCTCAAAATAGCAAGGGTCACCCCGATCCATAAAGGAGGAGACCAAACAGAGTTGAATAACTATAGGCCAATATCCAATTTACACCCTCTCTCAAAAATCTTCGAAAAATTAATTCATAAACGAATCTACTCCTACCTCATCTCCCAAAACATACTCAACCCCTGCCAATTTGGATTCAGGCCTAATAAAAATACTAATGATGCTATTATACACATGCTAGAACATATATACACTGCAATAGAGAAAAAAGAAGTCCCACTGGGGATCTTCATTGACTTACGTAAAGCTTTTGATACAGTTGACCATGACTTACTCCACGTAAAATTGTCACACTATGGTATAAGAGGGCACTCCCTCAACTACCTCAAGTCATACCTCAGCAACAGAAGCCAATATGTGCATGCAAATGGGGCAAGCTCTTCCGCACAACCAATTACAGTTGGTGTCCCACAGGGAAGTGTCCTTGGCCCTCTTCTCTCTCTCCTATACATAAATGACCTACCAAATGCTTCGCAATTACTCAAGCCCACACGTTTTGCAGATGACACTACATACGTCTTCTCTCACCCGAGCCCAGTCACGCTAGCCAATACTGTAAATATCGAATTACAGAAAATATCTACCTGGATGAGGACTAACAAACTTACACTAAACATTGACAAAACCTACTTCATTCAGTTTGGTAACAGAGCTATAGATGTACCTCTTAACATAACGATAAACGGATCACCTATCACAAAGCTAACAGAGGGAAAATTCTTAGGAATCCACCTCGATAATAGACTCAAATTTCATACACATATACAACAAATTTCTAAGAAAATTTCCAAGACTGTAGGCATACTATCGAAGATACGGTACTATGTTCCACAGTCAGCCCTCCTGGCCCTTTATCACTCTCTTATTTACCCCTATCTCACCTATGGAATTTGTGCATGGGGCTCAACAACAATTAACCATCTCAGACCACTAATTACCCAACAAAAGGCTGCAGTTAGAATAACAAATTCTCACTACAGGCAGCACACTCCACCAATATTCAAAACACTCAACCTACTCACCATACAAAACATCCATACTTATTACTGCACCTATTACATACATAGAACACTTAACTCTGATATTAACCCTCCCCTCAAACATCTCCTTGCCAACCTCAACAGAACACATGACCATAACACAAGGCACAGATCACTCTTTGATGTTCCCCGTGTCCATCTCACGCTATGCAAAAACTCAATGCACATAAAAGGCCCTAAAATCTGGAATTCATTACCTGTAAATATAAAAGAAACACTACCTGTTTATAAATTCAAGTCTCTTCTCAAAGATCACTTACTCACCCAAAACCAAATAAATACTGAATAACTGAACCTTATAAATTGTATATCCTAAATGTTACTCACAATTATATCACACAAATGTTAAACCTAACTTTGTTATTTTTTTTAAATACACTACCTAACAGAATACTCCATTCTACTGAATGAACAGCAATGCAAGCAACCATATGACCTGTCTTTGTAATACTCATTTGTGCTTTATAGTTATCTGTTTACAATAATGTCTTATCACTGATTTCATCATTGCTTAGTTAATCTTAAGTTAATTTTAAGCCAGCCCGTAATGCTATGCATATAAGTGGCTTTGGCATGCTGCTCTTACCTGTATTTTTTGTACCTCTGTTTGTATGCTAAAATTACTAAATAAATAAATAAATAAATAAATATTCTTAATTGGATCAATTCTCGGACTGTTATTGGGCAGAGTAGGCGCCACTGTGCTAGTTTTATTTAAGATTTTTTTAAAATTTAAACTGATTTTTATCCGATAATTTCAGCATGGCTTTACGGATAGGTTTCAAACTTCGAACACTGAGGGGGAAGGTGTGGTTTATTACTGAATTATGTAAATTTTATTCATCTATTTTAACAATTGTTTTCAGTGAACTATAAGAGGAATGCCTCTTCTGATCGGCTTCAAATATCAAGTCCTTGCGATAATTTATCAATTTATCAATTGCTGGTTTGACTGCAAAATTTGGGATTTAGGCCACACAATTTTTTAAGGTTGACAGGAGCCATGGCAGATAGTAAAACGTTATATTATTTAAACTTGACGGGGGAAGAATTTCTCACTTTTCTTTTCATTTTGTTTAAGTCATAATACAAATACTCTTTTATTATTTACACATTACGGTGCTATTAAAAGATAAGCTCAGAGTTCAAGAGTCCATTTGCTGTGTGTGACTAACGTTGGGTTGAACCGTTGAACTGACGTGTCCCGTATACGTCAGTCATCGCTTTGTAAATAGAAATCGAACCTTCTCAGTCTGCCCTTTGATACCATCACGAAAATATAGAAGTGTGTTGTGTGCGAGCTATATATTGCGCATGACTCAAGTATAATCACTAAAAAATAGTTGTGGCTACTGCTTTATATAGTCACCGCTTGTGTGAAGCATTTGAACGTTTACCTCTTTATATTTTAAAATAATGATTGCTCTGCACCCCCATACTTGACATGAAAATTTAATTCTCTTATTTTGTATTGGTAAATTACTATGGCTATTTTAACGCCTCTGATATTTTATGTTTGATCATCGTGTACAGTGTACACTGAGGGAGAAAACTGAAGGGAAGCAACAGTAATGTTGAATATTGCTCAATAAAAAGTGGACTGTAAGAGTGTGAACTATTTAAAATTGTCAGTTAGCACAGTCATCAGCTGCTTCTCAGTGCATCTCAGTGCTAGGACCATATTATACTCAAAAAAAAAAAATAGTGCCCGTTCATGACATGTTTCGCTGACTCACTGTGTAGGAGCCAGCGCCGCTAGCTGCCGCTGGCTCCTACACCATTTACTCACGTTGTGAGTAAATCTGAATGTTGAGGAGTAGGAGCCGCTAAACTTAATTAGGTATACAATTTTCGTTTTTCTTCCTTTAACCTTTCCGTTTTTATTTTGCTCTTAACATGAGAAGGCTTTATGCTGTCGGTTTCAACCGACAGCATAAAGCCTTCCATAACACATCTGGATCACGTGCCAATACATTCATATACTTTTCAGGTCTTTAATGTAAATTCTAAACATTATTAAATTAGAGATCCTTGCGCTACTCCACTTTCGAAACTACCATGACGTCATTGTTCCTCTTGTCATTCTTCAGTAGAAGCTTCGAAGTGAGGTCACAGGTAAGCTGGCCCAACTAGAAGTAGCTCAAGCTAAATACAATAAGTCCTCACTTAACGTCATTTCGTTCAACGTCGCTTCGTTATAACGTTGAGAAAAAATACCGATTCCAGGCTGTGGCCACTGTGTGGAGATGGCAGGTTCGTTGTTCAACTGCGTTGTGGTGGGTGGTGCTCCTTACATTTTTTGCTTCGCAAACATTTATTCCATGATTTAACCATGTTTCAAATAGTGCTAAAAGTGCACTGTGCACCCTTGATGTTTCTATCAATTACCCTATAGTAAAATTGGTTTCGATATGCGTAGTTTCACTTAATGTCGCAGTTTTACAGAACTACTGATGACGCTGAGTAAGGACTTACTGCATCAGTTAGCAACATCATATTATCTTGGCGCAAGAGATACCTTGAACAGCTCTGCAGCTAACAGCTATTTGACATGACCTATTTCCACTAGTAGGCACGGCTCTCCTGTGACCTTGTCTCCAAGTTGCTGCACCTCGCTTCACGTTATATAAGCGTTTGACCTCTTGCACTTTATTTAGGCGGGTTACCTCAAACTTCCTCTATGCTTCATCTGTCTCCAGGATTCTAATTCATCCCTGTACTCGACTGACGAATCCTACAACGCAGGCCAAACGTTTCTTCAAAAAAGATACCTAGTGCAGCACATGCGTCTTACTCCTCAATTCAGGATTGTAATTCATTATGTATTCGACTTAAGAAGCCTGCAGCACTGGCGACATATTTCGTTAATTTAATATTATCTATACATTTCGCTGGTTCGGCAAGCTTCGTAAGTTGAATACAAAGATGAATTACATTCCTGGATACAGTACATGAAGAGGAGAGCTTGAAGCAATCAGTCCCTGAGACTTGTTGGAGGACAGTAGACGAAGTGGTGAGGTAGTTTGAGGTAATCAGTCCCTGAGCTGAGATAGAATAGTCTACGAGTATACATATGGGAGCTTCTCCGTGGGATTTGGTGGTTAATCTATGTGCGAGGTAATGTGCGAGTGTGTGGGGGCTTGGTGTGACAGGTGACCTTGTGTGTGAGAGTAAGGGCTGGTGTTTGGCAACTTGGGCTTGTGTGTGTGGACCAATGAAGTGTGCCCCAATAAAGTGGGGACCGATGTGTGGGAGTGTTGGGGCTGGTGTATGTGGGGGGAACAATCTGTGGGTTTAAGGGCAGGTCTTCACGTGTGTGTTAATTGGATGTGTGGGAAGCTGACCTGTGAATGTTAGCGTGGGAGTATGTGCGGGGGAAGGGAGGATGTAGGTATGTTATGGTCTTAAAGCATGTGATCATGTTTTGCCATATCAAAATTAATGTATCTAGATAATGTTCAGATGTACAGGGAGAAACTTCCAGCTGTTGCCCTTCTTAACATACAAGATTAAAGGTCGAGCTCGTAAAGACGACGCGAATAGTTGTACGAGCCTTGATCTAGTTACCTCAACATTATGAATATCACAATAATAACATATCACATCATCAACACAACAGGATCCTGAACATCACCAACGTCACATCATGAACATTACATCAACATAAAGACAATCACAAAAAACCTCATAACCACATATTATGAACATCACAACCTAAACAAACAATTAACGTGGAACAGTAACAATTCTTACTGGTATATTTCTGGTCGCCTATAGTAGATCGGCTACTATGATTTATATTCTGTAATTTTTTTGAATGTTAAATAATATTGTAAGAGTTTGGGAGTAAAAAAAATGGTAATTCACAAATATACAACCCACTTACAAAAAAATAGATCAAGAAGATTTCTTAGTACTGGTAATAAGGATAACAATAGTAGTATAGGTAATAAGGATAACAATAGTAGTATAGGTAATAAGGATAATAGTAGTATAGGTAATAAGGATAACAATAGTAGTATAGGTAACAAGGATAACAGTAGTAGTATAGGTAATAAGGATAACAAGAGAAGTACTGGTAATAAGGATAACAATAGTACAGGTAATAAGGATAACAATAGTACAGGTAATAAGGATAACAAGAGTAGCATAGGTAATAAGGATAACAAGAGAAGTACTGGTAATAAGGATAACAATAGTACAGGTAATAAGGATAACAGTAGTATAGGTAATAAGGATAACAGTAGTATAGGTAATAAGGATAACAGTAGTATAGGTAATAAGGATAACAAAAGTATAGGTAATAAGGATAACAATAGTATAGGTAATAAGGATAACAATAGTAGTATAGGTAATAAGGATAACAAGAGTAGTATAGGTAAAAGGATAACAATAGTATAGGTAATAAGGATAACAAGAGTAGTATAGGTAATAAGGATAACAAGAGTACTATAGGTAATAAGGATAACAGTAGTATAGGTAATAAGGATAA
>NC_091321.1:30077383-30132383 GCF_038502225.1 Cherax quadricarinatus | reverse complement strand
AATGAACACATTAACGCATGTAGGAATGATAACTTGAACAACGCCTGCGTACAACACCGGAATTCTACCAATCACCTCATGAATTTCAACGACTCCCGACTAGTAATCAGAGAACCCAATTTCTGCAGACGTAAATGTCTTGAATTATCATTAATCGCTGTTTCTAACACTACCAAGCAAAATAAAAGCTGCTTCATCATATCTGAAGAATTATCAAAAATCCTCCTCAAAACAATAAACCTGCCATCACAGTCTCTGCTGCTAATACTAAAGAACATAACAGAGGAGGAACATTGAAACAGACCTTCTCAAATCCAACCACTAACAGAAATATTTCTCTAACCTGTGCAGTTGATTGTTCCTACATATTGTATTACTACTACTACAACTAATATTACTATTACTACCACTAGCATTACACCTCACTATATCTATATATACCCTGTGTCCAGGTATTGTTTGTAACGGTTTGATAAAGCTCCTGGAGAGCGAAACGTTGCCACAATAAAATGTCACATTAGTTGCACTTGTGTCCTTTCACCTAACAAGCAATAACTTGTTTTTACCCTCCCTTCCAATGTGTACTTTGTCAGTAGACTCTCCTCTTCTACACCGATGTTCAAAATCTTACATTTAATCAGACAGAACTTCAATCACCACTGTTTGACCACTCCTATTGTTCCTGTTTTTCTCAGTAATGTGAAATCACTTGCTAAAATATACATGTAGTGACTCCAGTCCTGATCTTTGGGGTACACAACTCTACCTTGATTCAAGCGACACTTTCCCTGCACAATCACTCTGTCTTCCGTAAAAATCATTTCAAAAAGAAATAACCAGCAGCAAAACTTTTTTTGTCGTTTTCTACAACCGTCGGGACAAAACCGTTGACAGATCTTTTGTTAAAATTGTATGTTAGTCTGATGGTATATTGGTCCATCTAGTACGTGCACATTCAGGCATAAAATTCATATAAACACAGCTCACAGAATAGAGTGCTATATTCACACAATTGTAAATTGCACTGAGTTGCATACAAATGAACACCAGCTCATACGTACATCAGTACTTACGTACACACGCATGCGTGCGCACACATACTTGATCAAGCTTGTCTAGAAGCTGGAAAAAGTGCAGAGGTGGAGAGACTAAAGATCTAAACTTGATATTAGAAGACAGAAGGACCAGGGGAGACATATCGGTTACGTACAAAATTTGAATAGGTGGATAGGGACAAACTGTTGAGACACACAAAACAAGTACACAAATTTACAGCTGAAAGTTAAAGTCGCATACGAGTCACATACGAGTCACATACGAGACTCACTGTGGTCAGGAAGTGTAACGATCTGAACAGGATATATACATAGCTTTAAAAATAGATATAATAAGGCTCAAGGCCAGGAGCTGAGACTAGACCCTAACAACTATACAGAGGTAAGTACATATAGGCAAGTACACACACACAAGGGCTGGCTGGCAGTCTGTAAGCGGCATATCAAGACTAGTAAAGACTGTCATTATCATACCTTTAACTCCAGTAGTTGTGACGTCTATCGCTAGGCTGTGTTCAGCGTTGCTTGCCCACCCTAATTATCTGTATATATCTGAGTGGCATCACGCTTAAATATCATGAAGACACATTTTCCATCATCTATTAATTAAAAGTCTCAAAATACTGCGACTAATAGGGCAGAAATTACAATTATGTTTTATATATTTGCCAACCGGGTCTATAAACATCTAAACCAGCTGTAGTGGAGGGGGTGGGGGATGGGGGAGGATATTACCATCGCCTCCAAACAATCCGATTGCTCGGTAATTCCTTCGGAGCGAGTTAGGATTCTTTCTGAACGCTTAGGGGTGTCGGAGATGAGGATTAAAGCCGTTTGTAGTCCTCATTTGCTGTCAGAGTAAGTTTGAAGGACTATCATTACGCTGGCCTCCCCTCCAGCGTCAGACACACACACACACACACACACACACACACACACACACACACACACACACAAATATAGTGAGCACACAACGCAAATTTTATATGCAAGAAATTTGAATCCACTTCAATATTTTTAGTATTTCATTACAAGTATATCGATAGACAGAAGATAGCATGCACTGAGCCAATATTTCAAAAAAAGGAGATAGTGAAAAACTTAGTAGACTAGGTTGGTTAAGGGGTTCATAGCCTATCGACTACACGAGGGTCATTAAGGCTGCACATATGACCTTTTCACTACCACTCAAGAATATCTTTACCCTTAAGACAGGGATTAAAGTAAATTCTCAGCATATATGAGAGAAATACACAGATCTTCAAGGAGGTCGTGAGACAGGGAGTGTTCTTTTGATGGTCAGACAGTCACCTGACTGTTAACAATCATCAACGAGTTAATTAATGTAGTGTGGATCGTCAGTGTGAGCATGCTGGAAGTGCCAAAGTAAGATGTATGGTGTAACCAAATGTTAGACTTTCCTTGTCAGAAAATAATTTATTCACAATGCAGGCAATATACGTTATAGGTGAAAGCACGGGAGGTGCCTCGAATGGGAGACAGTCAAGCTCACATGTATAGCTTGTTGTAGATGAAAGGGATTACGAGTTATTTTATAGGATAGGGAAAGATGTTGCCTACATACATACAAATATCTAGTCACGAGTTACCTGAACTATATCACCTCAGTCAAGTTCGTCGTACCTCAATTTTGTCGCTTTGAGGAAGAGTAAAGTCGGCGATGTTTTGGTGATCGTCGTGGAGGTGTGTGTGTCTTCTGTGTACGAGAGGTGTTTCCTTTCACAGAGACGACAAAACAAACGGAGATGAGTAAGGTCGTGAGGGGGCAAAACGTAAAACTAAGAGGGGTGGTAAAGATAATGCTGCAAGAACACTTTTATGGAAACCGCATGTCGATGTAGGGCTTAATTAAGGTTTCGGGACCACAAAAAAGTAGCCTTTTGTTTAGCATTCTCTCCATGACTTTTCACAGGTAATCAAATAGTTCGGAAAAGAGGTGTCCGTCATTCTCCCGGGCTTTTGGGGATGGTACAACATGCTACTACGAACACAGGTGTTGTCTTGTGGCCTACATACCTGGTTGTAGCACAAATAACTAAGGTAGGACTGAGGAATGAGCAAAGTTCAGCAGTGAGTAAATACTTGTATATATTCCTTCACCAAAACAGCATGCAGGTATATGTACAATGTATATATAATATGTAAAAGGTAGTAGGTTGGTAGACAGCAACCACCCAGGGAAGTACTACCGTCCTGCCAGATGACTGTGAAACAAAAACCTGTAACTGTTTTGCATGATGGTAGGATTGCTGCTTTCTTTTTCTGTCTCATAAACACGCTAGATAACAGGGATATCTTGCTACTCCTACTTACACTTTGGTCACACTTCACAGACATGCACATGCATATATATATACATACATCTAGGTTTTTCTCCTTTTTCTAAATAGCTCTTGTTCCTCTTTATTTCTTCTATTGTCCATGGGGAAGTGGAAAAGAATCTTTCCTCCGTAAGCCATGCGTGTCGTATGAGGCGACTAAAATGCCGGGAGCAATGGGCTAGTAACCCCTTCTCCTGTAGACACTTACTAAAAAAGAGAAGAAAAACTTTATAAAACTGGGATGCTTAAATGTGCGTGGATGTAGTGCGGATGAGAAGAAACAGATGATTGCTGATGTTATGAATGAAAAGAAGTTGGATGTCCTGGCCCAAAGCGAAACAAAGCTGAAAGGGGTAGGGGAGTTTCGGTGGGGGGAAATAAAGGGGATTAAATCTGGAGTATCTGAGAGAGTTAGAGCAAAGGAAGGGGTAGCAGTAATGTTGAATGATCAGTTATGGAAGGAGAAAAGAGAATATGAATGTGTAAATTCAAGAATTATGTGGATTAAAGTAAAGGTTGGATGCGAGAAGTGGGTCATAATAAGCGTGTATGCACCTGGAAAAGAGAGGAATGCAGAGGAGAGAGAGAGATTTTGGGAGATGTTAAGTGAATGTATAGGAGCCTTTGAACCAAGTGATAGAGTAACTGTGGTAGGGGACCTGAATGCTAAAGTGGGAGAAACTTTTAGAGAGGGTGTGGTAGGTAAGTTTGGGGTGCCAGGTGTAAATGATAATGGGAGCCCTTTGATTGAACTTTGTATAGAAAGGGGTTTAGTTAGAGGTAATACATATTTTAAGAAAAAGAGGATAAATAAGTATACAATATATGATGTAGGGCGAAATGACAGTAGTTTGTTGGATTATGTATTGGTAGATAAAAGACTGTTGAGTAGACTTCAGGATGTACATGTTTATAGAGGGGCCACAGATATATCAGATCACTTTCTAGTTGTAGCTACACTGAGAGTAAAAGGTAGATGGGATACAAGGAGAATAGAAGCATCAGGGAAGAGAGAGGTGAAGGTTTATAAACTAAAAGAGGAGGCAGTTAGGGTAAGACAAACAGCTATTGGAGGATAGATGGGCTAATGAGAGCATAGGCAATGGGGTCGAAGAGGTATGGGGTAGGTTTAAAAATGTAGTGTTAGAGTGTTCAGCAGAAGTTTGTGGTTACAGGAAAGTGGGTGCGGGAGGGAAGAGGAGCGATTGGTGGAATGATGTGAAGAGAGTAGTAAGGGAGAAAAAGTTAGCATATGAGAAGTTTTTACAAAGTAGAAGTGATGCAAGGAGGGAAGAGTATATGGAGAAAAAGAGAGAGGTTAAGAGAGTGGTGAAGCAATGTAAAAAGAGAGCAAATGAGAGAGTGGGTGAGATGTTATCAACAAATTTTGTTGAAAATAAGAAAAAGTTTTGGAGTGAGATTAACAAGTTAAGAAAGCCTAGAGAACAAATGGATTTGTCAGTTAAAAATAGGAGAGGAGAGTTATTAAATGGAGAATTAGAGGTATTGGGAAGATGGAGGGAATATTTTGAGGAATTGTTAAATGTTGATGAAGATAGGGAAGCTGTGATTTCGTGTATAGGGCAAGGAGGAATAACATCTTGTAGGAATGAGGAAGAGCCAGTTGTGAGTGTGGGGGAAGTTCGTGAGGCAGTAGGTAAAATGAAAGGGAGTAAGGCAGCCGGGATTGATGGGATAAAGATAGAAATGTTAAAAGCAGGTGGGGATATAGTTTTGGAGTGGTTGGTGCAATTATTTAATAAATGTATGGAAGAGGGTAAGGTACCTAGGGATTGGCAGAGAGCATGCATAGTTCCTTTGTATAAAGGCAAAGGGGATAAAAGAGAGTGCAAAAATTATAGGGGGATAAGTCTGTTGAGTATACCTGGCAAAGTGTATGGTAGAGTTATTATTGAAAGAATTAAGAGTAAGACGGAGAATAGGATAGCAGATGAACAAGGAGGCTTTAGGAAAGGTAGGGGGTGTGTGGACCAGGTGTTTACAGTGAAACATATAAGTGAACAGTATTTAGATAAGGCTAAAGAGGTCTTTGTGGCATTTATGGATTTGGAAAAGGCGTATGACAGGGTGGATAGGGGGGCAATGTGGCAGATGTTGCAGGTGTATGGTGTAGGAGGTAGGTTACTGAAAGCAGTGAAGAGTTTTTACGAGGATAGTGAGGCTCAAGTTAAGAGTATGTAGGAAAGAGGGAAATTATTTCCCAGTAAAAGTAGGCCTTAGACAAGGATGTGTGATGTCACCGTGGTTGTTTAATATATTTATAGATGGGGTTGTAAGAGAAGTAAATGCGAGGGTCTTGGCAAGAGGCGTGGAGTTAAAAGATAAAGAATCACACATAAAGTGGGAGTTGTCACAGTTGCTCTTTGCTGATGACACTGTGCTCTTGGGAGATTCTGAAGAGAAGTTGCAGAGATTGGTGGATGAATTTGGTAGAGTGTGCAAAAGAAGAAAATTGAAAGTGAATACAGGAAAGAGTAAGGTTATGAGGATAACAAAAAGATTAGGTGATGAAAGATTGGATATCAGATTGGAGGGAGAGAGTATGGAGGAGGTGAATGTATTCAGATATTTGGGAGTGGACGTGTCAGCGGATGGGTCTATGAAAGATGAGGTGAATCATAGAATTGATGAGGGGAAAAGGGTGAGTGGTGCACTTAGGAGTCTGTGGAGACAAAGAACTTTGTCTTTGGAGGCAAAGAGGGGAATGTATGAGAGTATAGTTTTACCAACGCTCTTATATGGGTGTGAAGCATGGGTGATGAATGTTGCAGCGAGGAGAAGGCTGGAGGCAGTGGAGATGTCATGTCTGAGGGCAATGTGTGGTGTGAATATAATGCAGAGAATTCGTAGTTTGGAAGTTAGGAGGAGGTGCGGGATTACCAAAACTGTTGTCCAGAGGGCTGAGGAAGGGTTGTTGAGGTGGTTCGGACATGTGGAGAGAATGGAGCGAAACAGAATAACTTCAAGAGTGTATCAGTCTGTAGTGGAAGGAGGGCGGGGTAGGGGTCGGCCTAGGAAAGGTTGGAGGGAGGGGGTAAAGGAGGTTTTGTGTGCGAGGGGCTTGGACTTCCAGCAGGCATGCGTGAGCGTGTTTGATAGGAGTGAATGGAGACAAATGGTTTTTAATACTTGACGTGCTGTTGGAGTGTGAGCAAAGTAACATTTATGAAGGGGTTCAGGGAAACCGGCAGGCCGGACTTGAGTCCTGGAGATGGGAAGTACAGTGCCTGCACTCTGAAGGAGGGGTGTTAATGTTGCAGTTTAAAAACTGTAGTGTAAAGCACCCTTCTGGCAAGACAGTGATGGAGTGAATGATGGTGAAAGTTTTTCTTTTTCGGGCCACCCTGCCTTGGTGGGAATCGGCCAGTGTGATAATAATAATAAAAATAAAAGGCAAGTTTTGCAAGCGAGAGACACAGTGAGACCTATTGGTGACCAGACTTGAGGTAAATCTGCCAATATTGATTCACGAGTCTCCAACATCGTTTCAGAACTTTGGCGAGCTTCCTTGTGACTGGCTGGGTTGAATCAAGATCCTTGCTTAATAAGGGGGCCCTGCTTGTTAAACTTTCAATATCTGGTTTGCGGGTCTGAAGTGCATGACAATATGGGTGTGTGACATATGCCAAATATAACGTACTCTTAGCATGTCAAGAGCTTGGAAACGTATAAGATGTACAAATCTCTTTCTACAATGCAAGATACTGTAGGATGTCATACATCACCCAAGAAGGATCAGAACTTTTGCCTTTACAGTATTTAAGGGTAAGAGAGTGACACCACGCACCACATACACTGCAGGAGCACAAGCAAGAGACCACCAGGGTACATAGCCCCTCAAGGGAGGTTCCTTGATGCTGGTGAGGGGCTCTTGATCTAGGGAATTGAATCTGTGTTCCGGTTCCCTGAATTGAGCCTAAATACCTTCCATTCCTTCCCCCACATGCGCTGTATAATCCTACGGGTTTAGAGCGCCCCATGATTATAATAATTAAAAACCAGTGTACACATTTCCGAGGTAGTTTGTGTAAATATCAGAGTTATATGTGGTGTTATGCCCTTGTGTAGCAAAGTTGATGGGTATAAACTCGGCCTCAACTTTGCGCTGTAAGAAAGTAGGATGGGTAATTGAGTTATGAAATGCGAAACCCTTAGCGATGATGCTGACTATGTCCACTAGGGTGTCGACAACGGTGTTAATTGAAGAAATAGAATGTTGGGTGTGTTTCCTGGTAATTCTGTACACAATGAACCAGATCTGGCTGATAGGTGTGTCCTTAAAGTGGAGACATCATCGCCAGGAGTCACGTTTGGCTTTTCTGATTGTAAACCTTGCCCGAACCTGTTCAAGTATATGTTCAATGAAGTGGTGGGCTCTGTAGAGAACTGTGTAAAGTGTATTACGATGACTGAGTGACTTGAGGCATTCTGGTATCCACCTCGAAATCTCATCTTTATGTGAAACTATCGAGGCCTTTGGAATAGCCAACTCAGCAACCCTGACAATTGACAAATTGACAGTGTGAACTTCTGAATCAATGTCATTCCCAGATATCAAGGTCGGCAGCCCTTGTGAATAACCTCCAATTTGCTTTCCTGAAGTTACAGGAGTGAATTAGAGGAGAAGCAGAGGTATCACAATCTTAAAGGCAGATCGTGAAGTGGTCAGAACTCAGGAGATTGCTCATAAAATTCTATGCGTAAGTGATAATACGTTTGTACGAACAAGGGAGAATAAAGTCATAAGTAGAAAAATCTTAGCAATAGGCCTTTGAAAATGATTACAATGTTTAGTAAGTACTTTATGATAAACTATTACTATCAGCTATTACTTTAAACTAGTTACGAAACACTATAAACAAATTCCAGATGGATAAGAAAAATTTGTTACGTCCTACAGTTCAGTGTTGTGAAAATGCTTGAAAAAGAGGACCAAATTTCTAAACCATTTAAAGTGTCATTATTTTAAATTGGCTTTCAAACTATATGAATTTTCTGTAATTAGTTGAAATTAAACTTCCATGATTTTTTTTAAAGAGTTGGCTCATAGGAATTTAGAAAAACCTTATTTTTTTTTTCCAGTTGAGCACAAATAAAATATGATTATTCCTATTGATTTTGCTTTATCACTTTATAGATGTAAATTATGATCATTTCATTCTTCGTCTTGTGGATGATAGTTTATCTGAAGGTTAGATCGTTAGGTCAGGTTCAAAGACATTAAGCGACATGCGAGTCATTAAAGCTATATTTCACCTGTTCCTTAACACCTGTACACTAATACCAAAATATTTATACCTGTACTCCAAAATATTTTCGCCTGTACACCAATCCCGTGGAATCTTTATATAATGAAATATTCTAAGTCTACTGGAAAATCTAGCCCAACTTATGGGTCTCCCCTATTATCACTAGCGAGTCCCTCCCACATATGATGCGGTCTTCGACTGCTGCACTTCTCATCTAATTCCAGTATGCAAGTCTGTAACCTAATGCTTCTGTTTGAGATAGATTAAGGCTAAGTTAGGAGTGAAAACTTTCTATCAAGCCTAAGAAACATTAAAATTTCATAACATCTTCCACCGTCTCTAGTATATGCATTAAAGAAAAAGAAAAAGAAAACTGATGCGCACAGGGAACGTTTCTGTAATAAAGATACTCTGGGGCAAATAGTATATATATATATATATATATATATATATATATATATATATATATATATATATATATATATATATATATATATATATATATATATACACACACACACACATATGTGTGTGTGTGTGTGTGTATATGTGCGCGCGCGCGTGTGTGTGTGTGTGTGTGTGTGTGTGTGTGTGTGTGTGTGTGTGTGTGTGTGTGCGCGCGCGCGTGCGCGTGCGCAAGTATGGATGACAGGACATTAGGCTTGGGGTGTTTGGTCCCTCCAAACGAGTGACCAAGGTCCCAGGACCGAAACATATCCAATGATGCTCTTTAATACACATTTTATAGTGGCAACGTTTCGCCCTCCAGGAGCTTTGTCAAGCCGTTACAAACAGTACATGGACACAGAGGGTATATATAGGCTTAGAGTGAGGTGTAATACAAGTGGTAGTAGTAGTAGTAGTAGTAGTAGTAGTAGTAGTAGTAGTAGTAGTAATACAATATGTAAGAACAATTATGAGTAAAAGGATATAAAAGCTATTACTTGGGTAACATAAAAATAGGTTAGACAAATATTTCTATTGGAGGCTGAATAGAGAAGGCCTGTTTCAATGTTTATTCTCTGTAATGTGCTTGTGTAATATTAACAGGAGAGACTGTGATGGCAGGGTTTACTGTTTTCAGGAGAATTCTTGGTAAGTCTTCAGAGATGGTGAAGCTGCCTTCGTTTTGTTTAATTGTATTAGAAACTGACGTCTGCGGAAATTAGTTTCTTTGATCACTAGTTGGGCGTCCCTGGACTTCATGAGATGATTGGTGGAATTTCGGTGTTGTACACAGGCGTTGTTCAAGTTATCGTTCCTACATGCGTAAATGTGTTCATTGAGGCGGGTGTCGAGGTTTCTTGCTGTTTCACCTACACAATTCTCGTCGCAGCCTCAACAGGGTATAGTGTAAACTCCTGAGTTGACTGGTTCGTCAGGTATAGGCAGTGCACCACACAAGCTAGCCGGAGTTCTTGCCAAACATCTTTCCTGCCTTCTGGGGACCATTAGCCCCGCTCGTCTTAAACATTCAGGCGACCTTCTCAACCGCATCCGAAACCTCTCCATCCGTAACAAGAAACTAAGCAGTTCCGAGGTGACTTCCCTCTTCACAAAAGTACCTACCACAAAAGCCATCGAGGTTCTACGACGTAAAGTCAATCAGGACCTTAATCTTCCTCTACCTCCCGGAGATTTTGTTGACTTGATTGAACTCCGTGTTAATTTCAACTGTTTTTCTTTCAATAACAGGCTCTACAAACCTACGGAATGGGAATGGGGTCCCCCATCAGTGCCGTCCTAGCCAACTTGTACATGGAACACCTAGAGTCCGAACACTTCGCCAACATCATCCCTTCAAGCGTCACTTGGTTACGTTACGTGGACGACGTCCTCGTAATAACTCCCAAACGTTTTGATGTACGGAATCTACAGGCAAGGCTCAACGCAGCTGAACCGGCGATCCAGTTTACACAAGAAGAGTCCAATGACAAACTACCTTTCCTCGACGTCCTCATTCACAAAGTAAACAACAACCTAAGATTTCAAGTTTATCGGAAACCTACCAATAAAAATCATCTCACACACTTCTATTCCAGTCAAGATATTAAGACTAAAAGAGGCATCATCATCGGGTTTTTCCTAAGAGCATACCGAATTTGTAGTCCCGAGTTTCTTGACAAGGAATATACATACACTCATCAAACCTTCACTGATTTACATTTTCTTTCCTTTTTCATCAAAGACGTGTACTTAGCTCTGTGAAGTTCTGTCCAGTGTGTTCTCCGTGAATCTGCACAAGATGTCCTCTCTTGAGCAACCGTACCAGCAGCTGAAAGAGGAGCTTAGGGTTGCTAAGCTTGAGATACGGCGACTGACGGAGGAAAACAAGAGGATTCGAAGTAATCCTCCTGTTGTGAGTCCTCAGGTCGAGAGAGGAACTTGGTCAGTGGCCGGCCAACATGGAACAAAGCTGAAAATCAAGAAGTCTGTTGGAGTGGCAGAAACAACGAAGATCCAGAAGACTGCTGTGGAGACTTCCAACCCATTTTCGGTGTTACCAGACGAATGTGGATTGTCTACTGGGAACGTCACAACGAGCACCAAGGGAGCATTGGCAGACGTGAGTGAGACATCCCTTGATACCCCAATGAAGACCATCAAGAACGTCACGACAAATTCCACAAATGAAGGTAAGAACATTGTTTTAGTTGGAGACAGTCAGGTTAAGTTTATGGATAGGGCCTTTTGTCTAAGGGACAGGAAGAGGAGGCAAAGGGTATGTTTTCCTGGGGCTGGGATGGGAGATATTGCTAGCCGTCTGGACGACATCATGAAAGGCAATGGGAGCAATCCTATTATCTGCCTCAGTGCGGGAGGCAACGACCTTATTAGCAGGTATAGGTCAGCAATAGAGATAATTAGTTAGAAGGGTGGGAACCCTGTCATATGTGGTATTTTGCCAAGGAGAGGGGTTGGAAACGAATGGTTGTACAGAGCAATTGGTGTCAATTGCGGGCTGGACAAATACTGTAAGGAAAATGCGGTAACATTCATTGACAACTGGGACCTCTTTTGTGGCAGAAATGACATGTATGCCAGGGATGGGGTTCACTTATCTAGGTGGGGGCACTGGCAACGGCAGTGGGGGGAGCTGTTAGGTCTTTAAACTAGGAATGGATAGTGGTATGGGTTTTGGCATGAATACAGTGAAGTCCCAGTGTAGTAATACTGAGTTCTAGGGGAACTAGTAATAGGCAGAATGAGGTGGATATTGGAAAACCAATGGCACTAGGCGACAAGGACAGTAATAAATTTAGTGAAAAAACAGATATGAGCAGGAAGAGTAAAGAGAAAGGAGGGTCTTTAAAATTATATTATGCTAATTGCCGTAGTGCTAGGAATAAGATGGATGAGTTGAGATTAGTTGCTAGTGCAGGTAACATTGATGTATTTGCAATCACTGAGACATGGTTTAATTCCAAAAGTCGGGACATGCCTTCAGAATATCACATTCAGGATTTTAAATTGTTCCAAGTAGACAGAAATATCGGTAAGGGAGGTGGGGTGGCACTGTATGTCCGAGATCACTTGAACTGTTGCATAAAAATGGGTATTAAATCTGAGGTAACACATACAGAGTCTGGATAGAATTTTCAGAGGGGCATGAAAAACTGATTTTAGGAGTGATATACCGTCCCCCAAACTTAGATAGGGACCAAGGGAGACTACTATGGGAGGAAATTGTTAGGGCCACAAGGCACGATAATGTAGTAATTCTAGGACACTTTAACTTTAGTCATATTGATTGGAATTTCTTGACTGGGAATTTAGAATCATACGACTTCTTAGTAGTAGTTCAGGATTGTTTTTTGAAGCAGTTTGTGACAGAACCTACAAGGGGAAATAACCTGCTTGACTTAGTTATGGCAAACAATGAATCCCTTGTTAATAATTTAGAAATTTCAGAGGAACTGGGTGCTAGCGACCACAAATCAATTACATTTAGCATTGAATGGAAGTACGATAGTAGCGATAACTCAGTAATAGTCCCAGATTTTCGCTTAGCAGATTACGATGGGCTTAGAGAACACTTATCATCTGTTGACTGGGGTAACGAAGAGAGCTATCAATATGACAGTTTTCTGAACACTATACATGCTGCTCAAAGAACGTTTATCCCATATAAAGAAATTAGATCAAATAGAAATGACCCAAAATGGATGAATAATAGGCTCAAATATCTACTAGGGCATAAGAAAGGAATTTATAGGCGTATCAAAAGAGGTGAGGGTCATCTTATGAATCAGTATATTGACATTACGAGGGACATTAAAAAGGGGATAAGAAAAGCTAAAAGGGACTATGAAATTAAAGTTGCTAGGGATTCTAAAACTAACCCAAAAAGTTTTTTCCAGGTCTATAGAACAAAAGTTAGAGATAAGATAGGGCCCCTTAAAAATAACTATGGGCATCTTACTGACAAAGAGAATGAAATGTGCTCGATTTTAAATAATTATTTTCTCTCAGTTTTTACACAGGAAGACACTAACAATATTCCAGTAATTTATTTTTATAGTGGGCTAGAAGAAGATAAATTATGTAACATCACAGTCACTAGTGAAATGGTTGTGAAGCAGATAGACTGAAGCAAAATAAGTCACCGGGTCCTGATGAGGTTTTTTCAAGGGTTCTTAAGGAATGCAAAATGGAACTCTGTGAACCATTAACTAATATTTTTAATTTATCTCTTCAAACAGGTGTAGTGTCTGATATGTGGAAGATGGCTAATGTAATTCCTATTTTTAAAGCAGGGGATAAGTCGTTACCGTCAAATTACCGCCCAATAAGCCTGACCTCAATTGTAGGCAAATTACTGGAGTCAATTATAGCTGAGATTATAAAAAGCCATCTCGAAAAGCATAGCTTGATTAATGAGACTCAGCATGGATTCACAAGAGGCCGGTCTAACTAATTTATTAACTTTCTTCAGTAAAGCTTTTGAGGCTGTTGACCACGATAAAGAATTTGATATTATTTACTTAGATTTTAGTAAGGCATTTGATAGAGTTCCGCATCAAAGACTGTTGAAGAAAGTGGCAGCTCATGGCACTGGGGGAAGGGTGCTCTCGTGGATCTAATCATGGCTCACAGACAGGAAGCAGAGAGTGTCCATAAATGGGGTTAAATCCGAGTGGGGATCAGTAACAAGTGGCGTTCCACAGGGATCAGTCTTGGGCCCGTTGTTGTTTATAATATATGTCAATGACTTTGATGAAGGAATTACTAGTGATATGAGCAAATTCACAAGAAACACGCTCCGATGTGCAAGTCCAACTCAAATCCAACCCCTCCCACTCATGAACTTATCCAACCTAAATTTGAAACTACCCAAAGTCCTAGCCTCAATAACCCAACTAGGTAGACTGTTCCACTCATCAACTACCCTATTTCCAAACCAATACTTTCCTAAGTCCTTTCTAAATCTAAACTTATCTAATTTAAATCCATTACTGCGGGTTCTCTCTTGGAGAGATATCCTCAAGACCTTGTTAATATCCCCTTTATTAATACCTATCTTCCACTTATACACTTCGATCAGGTCTCCCCTCATTCTTCGTCTAACAAGTGAATGTAACTTAAGAGTCTTCAATCTTTCTTCTTAAGGAAGATTTCTATTGCTATGTATTAATTTAGTCATCCTACGCTGAATGTTTTCTAACGAATTTATGTCTATTCTGTAATATGGAGACCAGAATTGAGCTGCATAATCTAGGTGAGGCCTTACTAATGATGTATAAAGCTGCAGTATGACCACTGGACTTCTGTTGCTTACACTTCTTGATATAAATCCCAGTAATCTATTTGCCTTATTACGTACGCTTAGGCATTGCTGTCTTGGTTTAAGGTTGCTGCTTACCATAACCCCCAAGTCCTTTTCGCAATCTGTATGGCTAAGTTCTATATTATTTAACTTATAAGTGCTAGGGTTATGGACACTCCCGAGCTTCAGAACCTTGCATTTATCTACATTGAACTGCATCTGCCACTTTTCTGACCAAGAGTAGAGTTTGTCTAAATCCTCCTGAAGTTCCCTAACATCTACGTTTGAATCAATTATCCTACCTATCTTCGTGTCATCGGCGAATTTGCTCATATCACTAGTAATTCCTTCATCAAGATCATTGGTATATATTATAAACAACAATGGGCCCAAGACTGATCCCTGTGGAACGCCACTTGATCCCCACTCGGATTTAACCCCATTTATGGACACTCTCTGCTTCCTGTCTGTGAGCCATGATTCGATCCACGAGAGCACTCTTCCCCCAATGCCATGAGCTGCTACTTTCTTCAACAGTCTTTGGTGCGGAACTCTATCAAATGCCTTACTAAAATCTAAGTAAATAATATCAAATTCTTTATCATGGTCAGCAGCCTCAAAAGCTTTACTGAAGAAAGTTAATAAATTAGTTAGACAAGACTGGCCTCTTGTGAATCCATGCTGAGAATCATTAATCAAGCTATGCTTATCGAGATGGCTTCTTATAATCTCAGCTATAATTGACTCTAGTAATTTGCCTACAATTGAGGTCAGGCTTATTGGGCGGTAATTTGACTGTAACGACTTGTCCCCTGTTTTAAAAATAGTAATTACATTAGCCATCTTCCACATATCAGACACTACACCTGTTTGAAGAGATAAATTAAAAATATTAGTTAATGGTTCACAGACTTCCATTTTGCATTCCTTAAGAACCCTTGAAAAAACCTCATCAGGACCCGGTGACTTATTTTGCTTCAGTCGGTCTATCTGCTTCACAACCATTTCACTAGTGACAGTGATGTTACATAATTTATCTTCTTCTGATCCACTATAAAAATTAATTACCGGAATATTATTAGTGTCTTCCTGTGTAAAAACTGAGAGAAAATAATTATTTAAAATCGAGCACATTTCATTCTCTTTGTCAGTAAGATGCCCATAGTTATTTTTAAGGGAACCTATCTTATCTCTAACTTTTGTTCTATAGACCTGGAAAAAACTTTTTGGGTTAGTTTTAGAATCCCTAGCAACTTTAATTTCATAGTCCCTTTTAGCTTTTCTTATCCCCTTTTTAATGTCCCTTTTAATGTCAATATACTGATTCATAAGATGACCCTCGCCTCTTCTGATACGTCTACAAATTCCTTTCTTATGCCCTAGTAGATATTTCAGCCTATTATTCATCCATTTTGGGTCATTTCTATTTGATCTAATTTCCTTATAAGGGATAAACGTTCTTTGAGCAGCATGTATTGTGTTCAGAAAACTGTCATATTGATAGCTCTCTTCGTTACCCCAGTCAACAGATGATAAGTGTTCTCTAAGCCCATCGTAATCTGCTAAGCGAAAATCTGGGACTGTTACTGAGTTATCCCTACTATCATACTTCCATTCAGTTCTAAATGTAATTGATTTGTGGTCGCTAGCACCCAGTTCCTCTGAAACTTCTAAATTATTAACAAGGGATTCATAGTTTCCCAGAACTAAGTCAAGCAGGTTATTACCCCTTGTAGGTTCTGTCACAAACTGCTTCAAAAAACAATCCTGAACTACTTCTAAGAAATCGTATGATTCTAAATTCCCAGTCAAGAAATTCCAATCAATATGACTAAAGTTAAAGTCTCCTAGAATTACTACTTCTGTTATTCCACTAAACCTATTACTGTCATTGTCAATTAGTGCCACTGGCTTTTCAATATCCTCCTCATTTTGCCTATTACTAGTTCTCCTAGTACTCATGTTACTACCCTGCGACTTCACAGTTTTCCCGCCAAAACCCATACCACTAACTATTCCTAGTTTAAAGACCTAACAGCTCCCTCCACTGCATTGGCCAGTGCTCCCACCCCACACCTAGACAAGTGAACCCCATCCCTGGCATACATGTCATTTCTGCCATAGAAGAGGTCCCAGTTGTCAATGAATGTTACCGCATTTTCCTTACAGTATTTGTCCAGCCAGCAATTGACACCAATTGCTCTGGACAACCATTCATTTCCAACTCCTCTCCTTGGCAAAATGCCACATATGACAGGTTTCCCACCCTTCTTCCTAATTATCTCTATTGCTGACCTATACCTGCTAATCAGGTCCTCACTCCTACGTCTGCCAACATCGTTGCCTCCAGCACTGAGACAGATAATAGGATTGCTCCCATTACCTCTCATGATGTCATCCAGACGGCTAACAATATCCTTCATCCCAGCCCCAGGAAAACACACTCTCTGCCTCCTACTCCTATCCTTCAAACAGAATGCCCTATCCATGTACCTAATCTGACTATCCCCAACAACAACAATGTTTTTACCTTCCTTGGCGTCGTCCGTAGTGATGCTCCGAGTAGTCGACTCAAATTCGCCAGGTAGCATTACACCACTTGTAGAATTCGTCATGACGTTCTCGATGGTCTTCGTTGGGGTTTCTAGGGATGTCTCACTCACGTCTGCCAATGCTACCTTGGTGCTCGTTGTGGAATTCCCAGTAGAACACTCACATTCGTCAGGTAGCACCGAGAATGAGTTGGAAGTTTCCACGGCAGTCTTCTGGTTTCTCGTTGTTTCTGCCTCTCCAACCGTTTTCTTAATCTTCAGCTTGGTTCCAAGTTGCCCGACCACTGACCAAGCTCCCCTCTTAACCTGGGGACTCACAACAGGAGGATTACTACGAATCCTCTTGTTCTCCTCCGTTAATCGCCGTATCTCCAGTTTAGCAACTCTGAGTTCTTCTCTCAGCTGCTGGTAAAGCTGCTCAAGAGAGGGCATCCTGGTTCAGATTCACAGAGAGCACACAAACAGGTCTTCACAGAGCTAAGTACACGTCACCACAGCTAAGTACACGTCACCACTGAGCTAAGTACACGTCACCACTGAGCTAAGTACACGTCACCACTGAGCTAAGTACACGTCACCACTTCCTTATGAAGAAAGATTGAAGACATTGAAAATTGGGTTGGGCAAATGTTTTGTTAGTGGGATGAATTGTAAAGGACCTGCCTAGTATGGGCCAACAGGCCTCCTGCAGTGTTCCTCCTTTCTTATGTTATGTCCTTATGTTAAAAAAAACCTAGTGTCGTCGTCTACCTCGACCTTGAGAAGGCATTTGAGCTAGCCAGCCCCACAGCAATTCTAGCAATACTAGCTCGGTTGGGAATCAAAGGACGCCTCCTGGCCTGGATAGAGTCCTACCTTAGGGCCAGGCAGGCCTGGGTCAGCTTTCAGGGACACTACTCTTCCTTTAAAACCCTAGAAAATGGCACGCCACAAGGAGATGTGCTCAGTCCTACCCTGTTTAACGTCCTTATGCAGGAATTTGCGAGCCTTCCCTTTCACAGTGGTACACAGCTTCTCAGCTATGCTGATGATCTTGCACTCGTAGTTAATGGGAAAGGCAATTTGGAGCGACAGGCTCAGAGAGCTTTGGACCTAATTACGCAGTCTTGCAAGGAACTAGGCCTCAAGATTTCGGCCGAGAAATCTCTTGCAAGGGACCAGATCCTGTGAAAAGATTACGTATTCAGGATATAGAACTTGAGTGGACAGGCTCCTACCTGTACTTGGGAATCTACATTGATAAAAAGCTGACCTTTCAGAAACAGGCCGATTATGTCAGGTCACGTGCTCTACTCAGACTCAATGCCATGAGAGCCATGACGAGGCACCGTGCAGGGGCAAGCAAAGATGTACTTCGCTTGTACTATATACAAACTATACGCTCGCTCATTGACTACGGTGCACCGGCGTTAGCTCATCTCTTCCCGCAGAGCAGGCAAAGGGTGGAGGTCGTACAAACCCAGGCGATAAGAACTATGCTTGGTGCCCCCATCTGGACCAACACAGTATGTCTCGGATCTGAGGCCCAGCTTCCTTCCTTGGCTGACAGAGTAAGGTACATAAACGCCTGCAAAGTAGCCATGATTCTGCACCGGCAGCAAGGTACCCCACTAAGGAGACGGATATTGACAACCATGACACAAGATCCTACACTCTTCATGGACTACTCCTGGACTCGTTCGTTTTTGTGCTGCTGGGCGGAAGCTGCTGCCTATACAACTACTCCTTGAGAAGAGTTGTGACCTTCCTGTTGCTGGGTACCATCCACCACCTCCCTGGCACCCAGATCCAGCCGATGTTTGCATCATGCAACTACTCACCTCTAAGCGTCTCTGCAGTCAAGACACCCTCAGCAATCATACTGAGACAAGCATGGCACTGGCAGAGGGAGGCACATGTGCAGTTTATTTCACAGATGGTTCTGTCGACCCTGACAGGAAGAAAGCAGCAGCTGGACTGTACCACAATGGTCACACACAAGGCTGGCGACTCCCTGACCACTGCACGATCCTTCAAGCTGAGTTAGTGGCGATTCAGCAAGCATTGTCTCATGCTCTACGACATCGACTCCGACCTGTCATACATGTTGATTCCACCTCTGTAATCAATGCCCTCTCCCATCCTCAACCACAGGACAATGTTCACCTCATCACATCGATCCTGAGCATAATGACAGCCTTAGAAGTTCAGGGTAACAGATCGACATTGAACTGGATCCCCAGCCATGCTAGCATCCGGGGAAATGAGGCGGCAGATGATGCAGCCAAGGCAGCAACAGACTATCCACATGTTGGGATTACTGTCCCCATCAGCCTACGACAGACCAAACTGGTGGCTGCCAGAGCCATGAAACTTATGGGGGAGGTCTTAGGTGATACCCCATCTCAACAGTGGTACCGAACAGCGACTCAGGAAAGCCCCCTCCATATGATGGAAGCTAGTCCAGAGCGCAGTGTACCGCCATCCATCGGCTTCGTTTGGGCTTTCCCACAGCCAAGATGATGGTAGACAAGGCTGAGGAGGAGATGTGCAAGTACTGTCAGCACGTTGTCCAGCGGTCCCTAACACACTATCTTCTGGAGTGCGAAGTTACTGAGACACTCCGCAGGCAGCTGGGAGTGATGTCCCTCCCGAAGGGGACCCAGAGATGAATGCGGCCGCACTGGTGTACCATGGAGTCAACGAACCAGACAAGTTGTTGCCCGTGATAACGACATATCCTCCTCCTCGCTAGTGTCCACAGTTAGGAGTACATATGGTGCTGTGGCTTATGCGATGCACCAGGTGAACTGACCAGAAGAGTGCTTGAGCAGCATACGTCGCATCATTGTAGAAACCTTTCTCCCTCGGGAGCCAGAGACGGGTCATCGCAAGATTGAGACCCGTGCCAGGACTACGGTCTTGGCCAACATTATACATACATACATGTACTGTTTGTGCAGCAGCATCAGAAGTCGCATGTCCCTTCCTCCCCGCTCACCCCACTGGAGCCTGAATTTCTCTTCTCAATATCTGTCCCACGATCGCCTTCGCTGCTGGGTTAAGCCCTGGCTCTGTTTCTACGATAAAGAACACTCCTCTCCAGCACTATTCTTCGTCTGTCCCGTCTTCCCCGCTCATCCCATTTGGGATCTTACCTGAACTTTCGTTTGTTCGTTCATTGTACTGTTTGTACAGCAGCATCAGAAGTCACACAGAGAGATACGTACTGTTCAGCATCACAGTCCAGCACCACGTGGACAGACACATGGCTTCTGCGGAAAGGAAGAGGTCACGATGTTCCAGGGACACGACGGATGACTCGGATTTAGAAATGGACGACTCGGATTTAGAAACGTGGGGCGCAATCCTAGCGAATAAGTTGCGAGACCACTCCGTGTTATCAGAGGAAAAGTCTCCAGATCTGCAAGCCTAACCATGCAGCCAGCGAATACGGAATGATGGATCAATGTGAACAGTAAGACACGCCGTCCCTCCAAGGAGCAGGTAAACCAGCTCAAATCACCTTCCAGATTCAAGGTAAAGGCTTATGGGGAACACAAAACCCACTATGTCAAGGTACACACCTGGAAACACGGCACAAACTGAGATTCAAGATATTGTTCAACCTGAGGGGAGAACCAATACTGACTCCTATCAACAGGGAAATGCACATCACCTTGAAGAAAGTCATGGAGACAGACCGCTCCTTCACCCTGGAAGAACTGGATTCTCGGCAGGTCACCAAGGGTGTAGTGATGCGATATCCGCTGATGATGCCCATCGAGGCAGCAGCAGCTCACCCCAGTGTCGTGTCAGCTCAGCGTCTCAAGGCAAAGTCGGCAGGCAACGCACCAACCCGGCAGGTCCTCATTCAGCATGTAGGACCGCTGCCATTCCAGCTGGACCTCGGTTCTTGGGGCAGGTACGATGTCAGGACCTTCACGGCAGAACCAGTTCGCTGTTTCAAGTGCCAGCGTTACGGACACCTGGGTGTACTCTGTCCGAACAGAGTAATCTGCGGTGTCTGCAGCCAGCCCCACCCTACCGAGGAATGCATCACCAAGCTGAAGAATGCATCGCCACCCACTCCACGATGCCCGAATTGCAGGCAGAAACACCATGCCTGGAACCCTCGATGCCCCGAGAGGCTCACTAGAATTCGTGAGGCCTGGAAGACGCCAACGACGAGACAGCAGGCTACGGCAGAGCATCACCCTCAGCAGACGATGGGTGCAGAGAATCCTGCCATACTGCAGAACTCGCATCAGGCAACCCAACTCAATGCCCAGGAATTTCCGACCCTTGAAGACTCAACCAGGCGTCATGAACAGGAGCATCCTCCCCCACTACCGCAACGAAGAAACAAAAACATGAGGAACAAGCGGCGCCAACAGAAAACATCTGGGCAACGCAATCAGCAGACGGCACTACACGAGCCCCCACCGGCCTCCTTGCCAGGCACAGCCACTATGCAGGCTGTTCCTCCACCTCACCAGCAGATGCCGGGTACACAACTTGGCATACAGTAACAGGCCACGGTGTGCACGGTGAAGAAATACAACCCTCAGCAGTCCCCACAGATGACAACAGCCCAGATAATATCCACTGCTTCGAACCCACCGACAACGCAGGCCCTCAACAGAGAGGATCTCTTAACACTCATCAAGGCATTCACGGATATTATCTGCAACACAATCACCTCCACGGAACAACAGAGCATGTTCTGGCAGATGGTCAGCACACTCCTGAGGGTGTGCTTACTGACAGAGGAGGAAACAGTGGATGCCCTGAATCTGCAGATTATCAGAGCGGGCAGAGCCCAGTTCCCAGCTCAGGAAACAGCTGAGATGGAGTAACCTCAGTCGCTTATGAAACACACTAGCTGAACTGTCCGGAACAGTGTTTGAGCAGCATATGCTGCAATAATGAAGAATCAATTCTCCTTCAAGAGCCAGAGACGGGTCATCTCAAGATTAAGACCCGTGCCAGGACCCTGATCTTGAACATTATACATGCATGTACTGTTTGTAACGGCTTGACAAAGCTCCTGGAGAGCGAAACGTTGCCACAATAAAATGTCACATTAGTTGCACTTGTGCCCTTTTACATATATATATTATATATATTGGCAAAATAGCCAAAGTAAAAAAAAAATTGTAATATTCTAAGCACTTGCGTAATTTTTCAGAAAAATGTGAAAAATCACGAAAGCCATTGGTATACTATTTTTCACTGCGGTTACCTTGCATATTTATATATTACCTTTGTTCTGTGATCGTTTTACACAAATCACTATGTACACAGATGTACACATTTGTGTGCAAACTGTGTACCTCCAGGTGTCACGTAAACAGATGTGAAACAATGTATGACAACAGATGCGACATGGCACATATATATGTACCGCATTATCTTCAGCAATTGACTGAATCATGAAAAAAAAGACTAATAATTAGATTTTTTCTTTTTTACACAGAAGAGAGCCACTCCTGTACGGGCCGTACAAGGCCTGGGAACTGGAAGGTAATCAAATCTGATAAAAAAAAAAAAAAGGATCAAATCAGTTTCAGGCACCAAGACGGTGCCCCGTGGCCTGGTGGGAAAAGCTCTCGCTTCACACGGTGAGGATCCGGGTTCGATTCCCGGCGAAGGGATGAAATCACTGGACATGTTTCTTTACACTGGTTGTCTATGTTCACCCATCAGTAAAATGAGTACCTGGGTGTTAGTGGACTGGTGTGGGTCACATCCTGGGACAAAACTGACCTAATTTGCCCGAAATGCTCTGCTCAACAAGCGGCTTTTTATATAGTAGTATGTCACTGATGTCAGCTAGGACTGTATACCTTGTACATGTACTTGTAGTAAATAAGTATATTATTATAAGAGGCCATCATTGGCCGCAAGGGACCCCTTACTATCTTTCTGGAAGGGTATGCTATTTTTTTGTGAGGGGGGGAGGGGGACATTAAAATCTAACGACTACACGAGGTTCTTAAAGTTGAAGGTTACTATTCAAGGATATTCTATTATCTACAATAGATATTAATACAAACCCTGAAGGAATATATGCCGAGACATGCACATCTTTCAGTGTATATACCCTTCAGGGCACAACCTGAGAGATGCACTCCTCTCAGTGTATCTATCCTTGTGTGCCTGTTACGGCGAACAAACAGGTCCTAAACGGACAGGCAAGGTCACACCTGATTAAACTGAGAAAAACAGCAAGGTGGAACCTGCATTAGTTAGGTGGTCAGTTAACAGATGGGGTTGTGATAAGGAGCAGAGAGTGAGCGTGACTCTTTTGTAAACCTTGACCTACGTACGTACGTACGTACGTAGTGTGTGTGTGTGTGTATTCACTCGCATATTTCTACTCATATATCGTTGCAGGGGGTCGACTCTCAGTTCGTAATCCTACATATACATATAAACTGTCTCCTAGCCTCGTGGGCCCCTGTCGTACTTGTTTCCAAAACTATGGTGAGAACCTCCACAGCTTTTTAATTTCCTATCAACTCTGAGGCTGAAGAAATACTTCTTGACATCCTTGTGACTCATCACAATCTAACTTATTCCAATTCTGTGACCCGCCGCTCGAACAGTCTATCCCTGCACACCCTATCAAAGCCTATAAGTATTTTATATATCGTTATCAAGTCTCCTCTGCTTCTGCTATCTAATGGTGTTAGGATCATTTCCCTAAGCCTCCGGAACTACTCTCGTTGCATACCTCTGCAATTTTCCAGAAGTTTAACATGCTTAATTAGGTGTGAATTCCATGCTTGTGTTGCATGCTTGAAGGCGGGTATCGTATCTGTTGCATATGAAAGTTTTATTGGCTATTCGATGAAATTCATGACAGCTATTACAGTCACTCCCCGCCCTAAGGCATTAACTGGTTGCAAGAGCCGTAACGTAACCCGGTTTTTGACGTAAACTGACCATAATGCCTTAAAAATGTCTTAAAATAGCGACAAACAACGTAAAACTAGCGTAAATAACTAGCGAATGAATGTAACTATTGCTAAACCTTAAAGAATACTAAAAACAAATTTTAGTCGTATTTTAAAGAATGATGAACACAAACAAAAATTATGACGTAGGTGATATTGTTGAGGTAAAGTCGGACGCAATAATGTTCGTGAACTGAAGTTTACTCTAGAAAAGTGGCGTAAAGGCGAATTTGACACGCGAAATGACGTAAAGCGGGGCATGACGATTGGATTTGTCAAACGAGCATAAACATATAACCAGATACAATCATTTAAATCATTCATTACCACTAACTTTAGCTATCAGAAGTTTGAGCCAAAGTCTCTGGACCCATTATATGCCTCTGTAATCCCTTGACTGCCGCCCACAAGTTGGGTATGAGGTGTTGATGTGTTCCTGTGGCGATATACTCGCCACTATGCTCACCCCTAGGTCTCTTACACCCCTCTTCCTGTTACACTCTGCCATTCTGATCTCTTCTTGGACAATCGCTCTTTGCCTTCATCCCATCAGGTACTCTTTATCCTACTGGAATGCTTAACATGGTACTCCTACATGCTCTGATTGTTGTCCCAGTAACTCGTGAGGCACTGTATCAGTGCCCTCTTGCAAAACAAGAATTTACAATCTATCCATCCCCCTCTTTCCTGCATCATTTCCGCTATTTTTTTTTTTTTACAAAACTCCAATAAGTTGTTTGTTATTGTTCATGAAATCACTTCTTTCCAACTGCTGCTCTTCTTTCAGTGTATGTGAAAATGTGAATGTGTGTACACTCACTGAACTGTGGTTGTAAAGGTCGTGTCTCAGCTCCTGGCCTTGCCTCTCCACTGGCGGCCACTGAGTTCACTCCTGGCTTCGTAAGCCCTGTCATACCTATTCTTAATACTATGTATGGCTCCCACTTCAAACACTTCACTTTCTAGGCCATTCCACTTCCAGATCACTTTTAGACGAAGTAATTCCTAACATTCGTGTGATTCATCTGTGTTTTTAACATTCAGCTGTGCCCTCGTATACCTAAAATTCGTCTCTCAAACAGGCTCACTCTTTTCAGGATTTTGCATTTTGTAATCATGTCTCCTCTGGTCCATATGTCCCCCTGTCATTAGGTTTAGCTCCTCTAGCCTCTCCCCATAGATCACACTCCTTAGCTCTAGAATAAATTTCGTTGCAAATCTTTGTACTTTTCCAAATACCTTACATGCTCTTTCAAATGTGTGTTCTATACTGGTGTTGCATTAAGATGGGCCTGACAGAGGCAGTGTTTTAGATAGTGAATGCCTCTGTTGAGGTTACTGAAACAATTCTCAAAAGTTTCAGCCTTGTGTTTGATACGGTGGTTATTTGGGTGATGTGTAGCTTAAATGAAAAACTTAGACTATGCTCGCCGCAGTCTCTCTCTCTTTCAGAGAGGTTTGCAGTCTTTGTTCTCCTAGCCAGTTCTTTTACTGGTGGTCTTGCAATTCCCAGAATTTCATAACTTTGCGTTTGCCTTGGTTAAATATAATAGCCAATTGTCAGAGTTATCCTGTAGCTTGTTCAGATCTATTTGTAGTTATTCATGGTCTCTTCTATTTGTATTATCACTAGTCTCGCATCAACTACAGACAGGAACACCTCTATTTCCTATCATGTCGCTTACACCAAAAACAGTACTGGTCCCAGTATTGACCCTTGTGGAACCCCCCACTCGTCTTATTCGCCAATCCTGACACTTCCCAGACAAGTGTTTTCCCTGTTATTCTTGCCTCCTCCTGTAGCTTTTGTCCCAGCCTTTTCTGTCAAAAAATGCATAGTCCACCTTTAACTCGCCTGCCTAACTTTCGCTACCTTGTCATAGAACTGAGCATCTCGAAAATTATGTTGGTTGCCATTCATAAATGGCTCCTTTCCAGTTGCTCCACTACTACTCTCCACAACCTTACACGATATATCAGTGACACTAGCCTGTAGTTCAATGTCACCTGTCTCTCATTTAAATACTGATAGTACATTCGTTGTTTTTCAGATCTCTGGCAACTGCCTTGATTCAACTAAGATCGCTGCTAGTAGTTCACACAGTTCCGAACCCTCTCGGAGAACCCTTAGTGAATATGTCTGGTCCTAATGCTATCGAGGCAGCTCAGATGAAAATTCACACACACACGAGCTATTAAATCTCTGCTCCAAATTCATCTTAAACCAGCAAATATTAGAGCCTACAAGGCTAGAAAATACGCTGAATCTCATCTTCACTTACATCGACGATCTGATACGTATTATAACCGTATCAAAGACAATACACACTGATCACAATATAATAGAGGTACAGACATGTATGAACAGGGCTCCTGACCAGCAAAATATGATTAGTTATTAAGGTGTCTTGACAAAATTCAACTTCAATAACAAAAGCATACAATGAGAACAAGTCAACCATGTCCTAAATGAACCAAGTTGGGAAGATATCCTAAAGAACGTGGATCCGAACCTTTGGCTAGAAAAAATAAACTCTGTGGTTCTTGAGATCTGCTCAAGGCACATTCCACTAAGAAAAAGAAAGAGAAAATATAAACTAGAAAGAGAGAGACGCTCCCTATACAGACGAAGGTGAAGAGTGACAGAGCTGCTGAGAGGGGCCAATATTTCTGAAATACGAAGGGAGGCACTAGTCAATTAAATTGCAAATATCGAATTTAAGCTGAGGGAATCTCACAGGATACAAGAATCGCAGGAAGAACTAAAAGCCATAAAGGACACTGGAAAAAAAAAATACTTCTTCTCGTATGCCAAATCTACGGGAACAAACATCTAGTATTGAGCCCCAGCTTAGGCGAGATAGGACATACACAGATGACAGCCAAGAAAAGGGTGAGATACTAAAGTCCCAATACGACTCAGTGTTCAGCGAGCCGCTACCCAGACTAAGGGTCGACAATCCAAATGAATTCTTTATGAACAAGACCCAAAATTTGGTTATCTCAAAAAATCTCGGATATTATTCTAACACAAGACTAGTTTATTGTGCACCCCATATCCATCCTGTGGACCGTAAAAGGGTGAGATACTAAAGTCCCAATACGACTCAGTGTTCAGCGAGCCGCTACCCAGACTAAGGGTCGACAATCCAAATGAATTCTTTATGAACAAGACCCAAAATTTGGTTATCTCAAAAAATCTCGGATATTATCCTAACACAAGACTTTGAACAGGCACTCTGCCCCAGGCCCAGACTCATGGAACTCCGTGTTCATCAAGAACTGCAAGAAGCCCCTGTCACGTGCCTTCAGCATTCTATGTAGAGGGAACATGGGCACAGGGGTCATCCCACATTAAAAACAACAGACATAGCCCCACTCTACAATTGCTTTACTGCCACCTTGGTAAAGAACTACAGATCGACAGCATTAACATCCCATATAAAATCTTTGAAGGGTTCTAAAAAGCAAGATCGCCAACCACCTAGACACCCATCAACTGCACAAAGCAGGGCAACACGGGTTTAGAGTAGGTCGTTCCTGCCTGTCCCAGCTACTGGGCCACTATGGCAAGGTCGTGGATGCTGTAGAGGATAAACAGAATACAGATGTATTATACACAGACTTTGCAAAAGCCTTCGACAAGTGTGACCATGGTGTAATAGCGCACAAAATGCGTGATAAAGCAATAACAGGAAACGTTGGTAGATGGATCTATAACTTCCTGACAAACAAAACACAAAGAATAATAGTAAATAGAGTAAAGTCCGAGGCATCCACGGTGAAAAACTCTGATCCACAAGGCACAGTACTCGCTCCCATCCTATCTGAAATAAACAGATTTAAGCTGTAGTTCCGTGTCTTGCTTTGCTGATGACACCCGAATTACAATGACAGTAACCTCCATCGAAGACACCGCAAGACTCCAAGCGGACATCAATTTGAATCTTCAAATGGGCCACTCAAAAGAAGTTCAATGAAGAAAAATTTCTACTACTCAGATATGGAAAACTTTAGGAAATTAAAACTATCAGAGTATACAACAAATTCTAACCATACAACAGAGCGAATGAGGGAGTGATAATGTCAGAGGATCTCGCCTTCAAAGACCACAACAATGTATCTACTGCATCTGCTAAGAAAATGATAATATAGATAATGACGATTCCCTTCAAATTACTTCTCTCTAGGCTGGAATACTGCTGTGCGCTAACTGCCCCTTTCAAGGCGGGCAAAATTGCTGACTTGAGGAGTGCACAAAGAACTTTCATGACACACACAGGTACGATAAGGCACCCAAATTACTGGGAACGGTTGAGGTCCCTTGATTTGTATTCCCTGGAATGCAGGCGAGAGAGATACATGATAATATGCACTTGGAAAATTCTAGAAGGATTAATACCAAACTTGCACACAAAAATCACTCCCTATGAAAGCACAAGACTCGACAGGAGATGCAACATTTCCCCAATGAAAAGCAGGGGCGCCGAGAATACACCGAGACAACACAGTAAGTGTTCGGGGCCCAACACTGTTCAACTGCCTCCCAGCATACATAAGGGGGATTACCAATAGACCCCTGGCTGTCTTAAAGAAGGCACTGGACAGGCACCTGAAGTCAGTACCTGATCAGCCGGGCTGTGGTTCGTACACGTCAGTTTGCGTGCGGCCTGTAGTAACAGCCTGGTTGATCAGACCCTGATCCACTACGAGGCCTGGTCTCAGACGGAGCCACGCGGGCAACGACCCCCGAAACCCACCAAGGTAGGGTGGCCAAAAATAGAAAAACTTTCATCATTTACTCCATCACTGTCTTGCCAGAAGCATACACTACAGTTATAAAACTGCAACATTAACACCCCTTCTTCAGAGTGCAGGCACTGTACTTCTCATCTCCAGGACTCAAGTCCGGCCTGCCGGTTTCCCTGAATCCCTTCATAAATGTTACCTTGCTCACACTCCAACAGCACATCAAATCCTAAAAACCAACTGTCTCCATTCACTCTAACACGCTCATGCATGCTTACTTTAAGTCCAAGCCCCTCGCACACAAAACCTCCTTTACCCCCTCCCTTCGACCTTTTCTAGGCCGACCCCTACCCCGCCTTCCCTCCACTAGATATATATACTCTCCAAGTCATTCTATTTTGCTGAAGCCTCTTTTCTTGTCCAAAACACCTCAACAACCCTTCCTCAGCCCTCTGGATAACAGTTTTGGTAATCCTGCACCTCCTCCTACTTTCCAAACTACGAATTCTCTGCATTACATTCACACCTCACATTGCCCTCAGACACGTCGTCTCCACTGCCTCCAGCCTTCTCCTTGTTGCAACATTCATCACTTGTTTCACACCCATATAAGAGCACTGGCATAACTATACTCGCATACATTCCCTTCTTTGTTTCCATGGACAGAGTTCTTTGTCTCCACAGATTCCTCAGTGCACCAATCACCTTTTTTCACTCATCAATTCTATGATTCATCTCATCTTTCACAGACCCATCTGCTGACACGTCCACTCCTAAATATCTGAATACAATCACTTCCTCCATACTCTCTCCCTATCTAATATTCAATCTTTCGTTACTTATTTTTTATCTGCATCACCTTACTCTTTTCTATATTCACTTTTAATTTTCTTTTATATACCCTACCAAACTCATCCACCAACCTCTATAACTTCTCTTCAGAATCTCCCAAAAGCACAATGTCATCAACAAAGACCAACTGTGACAACTCCCACATAGTGTTAGATTCTTTATCTTTTAACCCTCCAGCTCGTGCCAACACCCAAGCATTCGTTTCTCTTACAACCCCATCTATAAATATATTGAACAACCTTGGTGACATCACACATCCTTGTCTTAGGCCTACTTTTACTAGGAAATAATCTCCCTCTCTCCTACATACTCTAACCTGAGCCTCACTATCCCCGTAAAAACTCTTTACTGCTGTCAATAACCAACCTCCTATTCCACTTATTTGCAAAATCTACCACATTGCTCCCCTATCCACCCTGTCATACGCCTTTTCCTAATCCATAAATGCCACAAAAACCTCTTTATCCCTCATCTAAATACTGTTCACCTATATGTTTCACTTCAAACACTTGGTCTACACACCCCCTACCCTTCCTAAAGCCTCCTTGTTCATCTGCTATCCCACTCTCTGTCTTACTCTTAATTCTTTCAATAATAAATCGACAATACACTTTAACCAGGTATACTCAACAGACTTATTCCCCAATAATTTTTGCACTCTCTTGTCCCCTTTGCCTTTATACATAGGAATTATGCATGCTCTCTGCCATTCCCTAGGTACGTTACCCTCTTCCATACATTTATTAAATAAAAGCACCAACCACTTCAAAATGATATCCTCACTTGCTTTTAACATTTCTATCTTTATCCCATCAATCCCAGCTGCCCTACCCCCTTTCATATTACCCACTGCCTCACGAACTTCTCCCACACTCACAACTGGCTCTTCCTCCCTCATACAAGATGCTATTCCTCCTTGCCCTATACACGAAATCATAGCTTCCCTACCTTCATCAGCATTTAACAATTCCTCAAAATATTCCCTCCATCTTCCCGATACTTCTAACTCTCCATTTAATAACTCTCCTCTCCTATTTTTAACTATCAAATCTATTCGGTCCGTAGGCTTCATCATCTTATTAATCTCACTCCAAAACTTTTTCCTGTTTTCAACAAAATTTGTTGATAACACCTCACCCACTCTCTCATTTGCTCTATTTTTACATTTCTTGACCACTCTCTTAACCTCTCTTGTTCTCTCTATATACTCATCCCTCGCATCACTTCTACTTTGTAAAAACCTCTCATATGCTAACCTTTTCTCCCTTACTACTATCTTTACATCATTCCACCAATCGCTCTCCTTCCCTCCCGCACCCACTTTCCTATAACCACAAACTTCTGATGAACACACTAATACATTTTTAAACCTACCCCATACATCTTCAACCCCATTACCTATATTGTCTCTAGTCCATCTATCCTCCAATAGTTGATAAATTAGACACATGTGCAACTCTTGGGTATCTTTATTTAGGAAACGTTTCGCCACACAGTGGCTTCATCAGTCCATACATAGGAGAAACTTGAAGAACAGGAGGAGAATGAGGTAATCAGTCCCTCAACCTTGAGTCGATGTGTTCAGTCCATCAATCTTGAATAGAATACGGCATATCAGCGGAGAAGCAGCTTATAAACCGTATGGCAGGAGAGGTGCAGCAGTCATAGGTGGTGTCAATAGTTGTTTATATCTCCAATAGTTGTTTATATCTTACCTTGATTGCCTCCTCCAGTTTATAAACCTTCACCTCTCTCTTACTTGCTGCTTCCATTTTCCTTGCATCCCATCTACCTTTTACCCTCACTGTAGCTACAACTAAAAAGTGATCTGATATATCTGTGGCCCCTCTATAAACATGTACATCCTGAAGCCTTTTATCTACTAATACGTAGTCCAACAAACTACTGTCATTACGCCCTTCATCATATCTTATATACTTATTTAACCTCTTTTTCTTATTTATTATTATTACAATCAAAACTAAGAATTGAAGGGTCATACAACGCTGTTCGAGGTATCTAACTCGCTCAACTGCCTCTTCTTGTTTTTGTATTTTGTCCAACATTCGTTGGTGCACTCTACCCATTTGACTCCATGGCATTGTTCTTGGCTGAACTGTAAATGCCTCTTTAAAATCTTTTGTTCAGTTCCTCGCAGACATCCTGGTTATTCTTAGTGAGCGTCTCTCCTTCCTGCTGCAGTTTTATCTGGTCCTTCTCGGTTACCTCCTTTCTGATGTGGCTTTCAATGTTGAGTTTTACTCAAATTGTCGTTCTTTTCTTACTCACGTAAATTCGTTTCTGACCCTGCTAGCTTCCTTATTCTCCAGCGTTCTTATATATATATATATATATATATATATATATATATATATATATATATATATATATATATATATATATATATATATATTTCTTCCATGTTACTGTGCTTTTGTTTCCCTACACTTCTGGGTAAACTTTGGGCTCATTCTGTTCTTGACTGCGATTCTTGTTTTTCTGGGTATATTTCCTTCACCTCCTGACACTGTGTGTGTGTGTATATATGTTAGGTAAGACACATATGCAACAGTTAGGTATCTTTATTATGAAACGTTTCGCCTACACAGTAGGCTTCTTCAGTCAAGTACAGAAAAGTTGATAGAAGCAGAAGATACTTGAAGACGATGTAATCAGTCCATCACCCTTAAAGTTTTGAGGTGGTCAGTCCCTCAGTCTGGAGAAGAGCATTGTTCCATAGTATGAAACAATATGGAGAAGAAGTGACAGGATGGAGCTTTTTATAGCGCCAAGAGGTGAGACGTAGGCCACTAGGAGAGGTAAGAACTCAGATGTTGAGAGGTCAGGTCCCTCTCAAATCCAGCCCCTCTCACTAGTGGAAGTTGTCGAAGTTGATTGCAGGTCTGTACCAAGTATCTTCTGCTTCTATCAACTTTTCTGTACTTGACTGAAGAAGCCTACTGTGTAGGCGAAACGTTTCATAATAAAGATACCTAACTGTTGCATATGTGTCTTACCTAACAACCTGTCGGTATTTTATACCATTTTAATGTTCAATGTGGTGTGTGTGTGTGTGTGGTGTATATATATATATATATATATATATATATATATATATATATATATATATATATATATATATATATATATATATATATATATATATTATATATGTCGTGCCTAATAGGTAAAACTGATCAATTAGCAAGAGCTCATTTAAAATTAAGTCCTCTATAAATTTTCTCTTATACATTTAAAGATATATTTTTTCATTAACGTTAATATAAAAAATTATAATTTTGCACCAAAAGAATCTTAGAAAACTTACCTAACCTTATTATAACACGCGCAATTTATTTTAGCCTAATCCAACTAAATATATTTTAGATACGTTTACAATAATTTAATAATAAACAAAACACAACGAAATATATTTTTTTCGTTAGGTTCAGAATGATTTTTGCGAAATTATTGCATACACAAATTTTCGCTTGTCTTATATGACGAGATGAGCGTTGCTATTTAAGCCAAATCGCAAGTTTTACATATTCGGCACGACATACATTTATATATACACATATATATATATATATATATATATTATATATATATATATACATATATATATATATATATATATATATATATATATATATATATATATATATATATATATATATATATATATATATATATATAAATATAGGGAGGTACCACCTCTAGAACTGTTATAGGGACCCTCATCCTCAGAGAAAAGAATAAACTTGCTTCAGGGAAAACTCAAGGTTCTCCCTGAAGCTGTTTGAGAATTTTCTCCTACCACCCCCTATATTTTATATATATTTTATTTAAAGACAAAATACATTGACAAAACATTCACAAAAATACGATAGAAAGTAAAACAACATAGGTAACTCAGAGCTACATCTCGAATACTTCGTCCAGCTCCCCGGTGGTGGGCCGCGTGCCCAGAATGCTGCAGGCATTTCCTCTCTAGATCGCAACACCGAGTCTCTGAAAGAGGAAGCTGGTCGCCCTGTGATCCTTGGTTTCTATGATGAGCTTTTCACCCAGCTCTATTAGGAACTTTAGAGCACACTTGCCCCATGCTCCAAGGGTCTCCGACCCTATTGGGATGAAATTATAGCAAGGGGGAAGGTCTTCATATTTGCGGATCTTCTGGGTCTCCCTGTGGCTGACAGCTCCACCCCCTTCCACTACGGAGTATGGCAAGTAGGTGTCTGCCAATGTGGCGGCACATGTGTAGTCCCAGGCAATCTGCTTTCCATCCTTCCAAGGTAGCATAGTGGCTCCATCAGGACGCTTTTGACTTCCGTCAGACCTCTGCACTTGGGGTTCCCGTTGACCTGGGCAGCGGGCTGTGGCGAGGCTTCTCTTTATGTCATTGACCTCCTCATGCCTGGCATACTTCCCTTCTGCTGTGTGACACATGAGACCATGAAGTCCGAATTGATCAGCTGTCGCCCTGCCGCAAATACACCTATGTCCGGTGAGGATGGGGGCGGTTAGGCGAAGAGCAACACCAATCCGAATGGCCTGTGGGTCTAGTCGAGTGCCCACGGAGGAATTGGGAACAGCTAACAGGAAATCTCCTGAGTGTGGTGCCTTCACTGCCAGGAGACGAGCTTCGTCCTTTCCTGAGGCGTTGGAGAGCATTGTGTTGGCGATTTTTTCCATGATCGGTTTGTCCCAGTGGGACTGTTTGTGTTCTTTGGGAGGAGCTGGTCTACTGGAGGAATCTGTAAGGGTGTCCCACCGAATCGCTGCTTCAGTAAACCTGGGGTCTTGAGCTCCTACCACGTCTCTCAAGCGTTCGGGAACTATCTTCTTGACTAATGCACTGGAAGCCAAACACGAAGACAGAAAAGCAGGTAAAGCAACATGCGTTGCTTTGCGCACCCCTATACCTCCCAGTCGCACTGGGAGGGTTTCCTGATCCCATTGCTGATCCTCTAGTGACAGGTTCAGTGCCTTCTTAAGGGTTGACCTCAGGTGTGCGTCATATTCGTCGAGTGTTGGGTTGTCAAAAGAGGGTGCACACCTCAGGAAGTGAGCGAGTCTTGGAATAGTAAGGCACCTTGTGAGGAGATAGCATCATGGGCATCAAGATTACTTATTCTCTCCTCCATTCTCATCAGGTCATTCAATTTGTCCTTGAGGACTGTGTCGATGGCCTGGTGACCCAGCGGTGCTCCCAAGAGGGTACTGTTGGATGGAGTGGTAGTAGAGACTTCTGGGAGGATTCTTCGCACAGCATTGATTATTTCCTGGTTCGCTGTGATGATTTCACACTTGGAGGGATTGAGGATGAGTCCCAAGTCTTCTCCCTGTGTTTTCACCAGTTGTAGGTCTCCTACCAGGGACTCTTCAGTACCTGCCAGAGTGCCATCATCCAGATACCAGATGTTGAGCTCGCTGCGTAGGCTGGAAGTTAGTTCTCTTACTGCCAAGCAGAAGAGAAGTGGAGCTAATGGGTCACCCTGCTGAACACCTTCTGATGATTGAATTTCATGTTCTCCAAACAAAAGAATTGAGGGTTTGCTGTAGCCAGCTGAGATGAAGGGAAAAAGACTGGGGAAGCGATCCCGAACAGCTGGCAAGACAGCATCTCTCTTTACCATATTAAAGGCATTTCTAAAATCAAGTTTGACTACAGCCTTGTCTTCTGGTAGGTCCCTGATGTAGGCCCTTGCCGCACGAGCTGCAGCTTCACTGCCTTGAGGGACCCCAAAGCCCAGTTGGTGTGGCTGGAGTAAACTGGCAGCTTCTAGGCGAATGTTTCTTACTGCTGCTTTGGCAACGAGACGGCGAAGAGTGTTTCCAACCGCAATGGGTCTGATTCCCCCATCCTTCTTCTTCAACGCACACAGTGAGGCTCCAAAAAAGAAAGGTTTAATTTCTTCTGGGATTCGCCCAGCCAGGCAGTTGTTGACGAAAGTTATTAACTCGGTGAGAAGAAGCGATGCAGATGCACCGAGTACTGGATTTACCATCTCCTTGAGGTGCTGAGGTCGAATTCCAGTGTAGCCTTCTGCAGATCCTGCAGGAAATGACACAATCGTCTTATAGACTTCCGATTCAGGCAAAATTAATTGTTCAGTGATGGGGTCTTCCTCAGGGTTATTGTTGATGGCTATGGTGTCCCTGGTTGGATGCTCGTCTCTTAGTGCTTGGGCCGTGGTCTCATCTTTGGGGGCTACAGTGTCGTCACTTGTAATTATTCGGATTGTTCCCACTGTGTTACCTTCAATTTTTTTGCTAACCTGTGCTCAAATTTTCTCGTTTTCAGTGGGACTTTTCTTGGGTCTACCTTTGTGATTCCAGCGATGATGGGGCAGAGGGACATATACACATACATACATTATATATATATATATATATATATATATATATATATATACACACACACACACACACACACACACACCTATATATACCGACTTGTATGTTCTATGTATATGGTTACATGGGCTGCGTCTCGGCGTTAGTCCCCGCCTCCTCTTTGGCTGTTACTCGGCTCTCCTGGCTGCGTGAGCTCTAGCATACCTACTTTAAAGCTATGCTTGGATTCTAACTCTACCATTCACTGTTCAGGTCGTTCCACTTCCTGACTAGGCTGAGGCTGAAGAAATGGTTCATCTGTGACTCATCTGTATTTTTTAACTTCCGGTTATGCCTTCGTGTTCCTGTTTCCCACTTATCGAGCAGATTGTTCCTGTCCTCCCTGTCGATTCCTCTCAGTACTTGGTTTCGAATCTTCCTCGCCCTTCCCCAATTTTAATAACTTTACATTGGCTGGGGGTTAAATTCTAAGTGCCACTTGTCATAAGAATCCTGCAGTTTGTCAAGGTCCGTTTATAGTCTTTTCTGGTTCTCTTGATTGTATTCTCATTAGTTTCATGACGTGCGCGCGCACGATCGCGTTTGTGTGTGTGTGTTTGGGGGGTGGGGAAGATGATGTTCTCAGAGTTAGTTTGTGGGGCTCGAGTCTCAGCTCCTGGCACTGACTCCTAAACTACAAACGATCGGCCATATTGGTTTCTAACATGTGCCATTTCAGATGTACTCATCTCTCTGGCTTGGCTGACACTTCTATAACTGTTCCTTAACACACTGACAGTGACACTCACCTCGACCCCAGGAACATCAAACACTTTATTATCTACTTTACACATATAAACACAAATTTTACGTTAAAACATTTATATCGGTTTCAAAAAACGTTATCACATAGCGTGCTCTCTCTCTCTCTCACGCGCACACACACACACACACTTTCTTTCATATACTCACCATTTCCTTAAATTTTTATTCAAAGTCTGCCTCCCCAAAATTATTTCACTGAGGGCCAAGACACCAGCTTCTTTATTTATAACATTGAATCATCACGTACCTATATGAAATAACTAAGGTATCTTTTTTGCACAGTAACAAAAGCATAATAATTATTTTCACCGTTTGAATATAAAGAAGCTAATTCTCCACAACACTAACAATACTATTTTGGTCCACTTATAATAATGAGCATTTAAGAGCAAATTTTATTCCTGATAATGTGTACAGACTTTTAATATTAACAATAATAATAATGATAAAAATAATAATTGGCCATTAAAAGAGGAAGACTCGTCTAAAGACTTGGCTTTGAAAAAAAAAATTATTGATTTTACTGTTTTATTCGCAGTAATATAATGGAAAAAAAAAACGAGGAAAAAAGTCATGGGAGATATAATAAAAACGGAAAAAATAAAAAGAAAGTACCAGAGATAAATAACATAAAATATGTAAGAAATAAAGATTTAAATTGGCGTTTATTAATGGGAGGGAGCATGCTGGGACACTTTATGAAGGTGTTGACACGATGGCTGCTGATAACTGCCAATTAATGAGGTGCTGCCAGGGTGTTCCAGTGATGCCGCCCATGACTGGTGAGGTTGTTCCAGTGATGCCGCCCATGACTGGTGAGGTTGTTCCAGTGATGCCGCCCATGACTGGTGAGGTTGTTCCAGTGATGCCGCCCATGACTGGTGAGGTTGTTCCAGTGATGCCGCCCATGACTGGCGAGGTTGTTCCAGTGATGCCGCCCATGACTGGCGAGGTTGTTCCAGTGATGCCGCCCATGACTGGTGAGGTTGTTCCAGTGATGCCGCCCATGACTGGCGAGGTTGTTCCAGTGATGCCGCCCATGACTGGTGAGGTTGTTCCAGTGATGTCGCCCATGACTGGTGAGGTTGTTCCAGTGATGCCGCCCATGACTGGCGAGGTTGTTCCAGTGATGCCGCCCATGACTGGTGAGGTTGTTCCAGTGATGCCGCCCATGACTGGCGAGGGTGTTCCAGTGATGCCGCCCATGACTGGCGAGGGTGTTCCAGTGATGCCGCCCATGACTGGCGAGGTTGTTCCAGTGATGCCGCCCATGACTGGCGAGGGTGTTCCAGTGATGCCGCCCATGACTGGTGAGGTTGTTCCAGTGATGCCGCCCATGACTGGCGAGGGTGTTCCAGTGATGCCGCCCATGACTGGCGAGGGTGTTCCAGTGATGCCGCCCATGACTGGCGAGGGTGTTCCAGTGATGCCGCCCATGACTGGTGAGGTTGTTCCAGTGATGCCGCCCATGACTGGTGAGGTTGTTCCAGTGATGCCGCCCATGACTGGTGAGGTTGTTCCAGTGATGCCGCCCATGACTGGTAAGGGTGTTCCAGTGATGCCGCCCATGACTGGCGAGGTTGTTCCAGTGATGCCGCCCATGACTGGCGAGGTTGTTCCAGTGATGCCGCCCATGACTGGTGAGGTTGTTCCAGTGATGCCGCCCATGACTGGCGAGGTTGTTCCAGTGATGCCGCCCATGACTGGTGAGGTTGTTCCAGTGATGTCGCCCATGACTGGTGAGGTTGTTCCAGTGATGCCGCCCATGACTGGCGAGGTTGTTCCAGTGATGCCGCCCATGACTGGTGAGGTTGTTCCAGTGATGTCGCCCATGACTGGTGAGGTTGTTCCAGTGATGCCGCCCATGACTGGCGAGGTTGTTCCAGTGATGCCGCCCATGACTGGTGAGGTTGTTCCAGTGATGCCGCCCATGACTGGCGAGGTTGTTCCAGTGATGCCGCCCATGACTGGTGAGGTTGTTCCAGTGATGCCGCCCATGACTGGCGAGGTTGTTCCAGTGATGCCGCCCATGACTGGTGAGGTTGTTCCAGTGATGTCGCCCATGACTGGTGAGGTTGTTCCAGTGATGCCGCCCATGACTGGCGAGGTTGTTCCAGTGATGCCGCCCATGACTGGTGAGGTTGTTCCAGTGATGCCGCCCATGACTGGTGAGGTTGTTCCAGTGATGCCGCCCATGACTGGTGAGGTTGTTCCAGTGATGCCGCCCATGACTGGCGAGGTTGTTCCAGTGATGCCGCCCATGACTGGCGAGGTTGTTCCAGTGATGCCGCCCATGACTGGTGAGGTTGTTCCAGTGATGCCGCCCATGACTGGCGAGGTTGTTCCAGTGATGCCGCCCATGACTGGCGAGGTTGTTCCAGTGATGCCGCCCATGACTGGCGAGGTTGTTCCAGTGATGCCGCCCATGACTGGTGAGGTTGTTCCAGTGATGCCGCCCATGACTGGTGAGGTTGTTCCAGGGATGCCGCCCATGACTGGTGAGGTTGTTCCAGTGATGCCGCCCATGACTGGCGAGGTTGTTCCAGTGATGCCGCCCATGACTGGCGAGGTTGTTCCAGTGATGCCGCCCATGACTGGCGAGGTTGTTCCAGTGATGCCGCCCATGACTGGTGAGGTTGTTCCAGTGATGCCGCCCATGACTGGCGAGGTTGTTCCAGTGATGCCGCCCATGACTGGCGAGGTTGTTCCAGTGATGCCGCCCATGACTGGCGAGGTTGTTCCAGTGATGCCGCCCATGACTGGTGAGGTTGTTCCAGTGATGCCGCCCATGACTGGTGAGGTTGTTCCAGTGATGCCGCCCATGACTGGTGAGGTTGTTCCAGTGATGCCGCCCATGACTGGCGAGGTTGTTCCAGTGATGCCGCCCATGACTGGCGAGTTGTTCCAGTGATGCCGCCCAGACTGAGGTTGTTCCAGTGATGCCCCATGACTGGCGAGGTTGTTCCAGTGATGCCGCCCATGACTGGCGAGGTTGTTCCAGTGATGCCGCCCATGACTGGCGAGGTTGTTCCAGTGATGCCGCCCATGACTGGTGAGGTTGTTCCAGTGATGCCGCCCATGACTGGCGAGGTTGTTCCAGTGATGCCGCCCATGACTGGCGAGGTTGTTCTAGTGATGCCGCCCATGACTGGCGAGGTTGTTCCAGTGATGCCGCCCATGACTGGCGAGGTTCCAATGATGCCGCCCCCCCCCGACTGGTGAGGATGTTCCAGTGATGTCGCCCATGACTGGCGAGGTTGTTCCAGTGATGCCGCCCGTGACTGGCGAGGTTCCAATGATGCCGCACCCCCCCCCCCCCGACTGGTGAGGATGTTCCAGTGATGTCGCCCATGACTGGCGAGGTTGTTCCAGTGATGCCGCCCATGACTGGTGAGGTTGTTCCAGTGATGCCGCCCCCCCAACTGGTGAGGATGTTCCAGTGATGCCGCCCCCCCGACTGGTGAGGATGTTCCAGTGATGTCGCCCATGACTGGTGACGTTGTTCCAGTGATGCCGCCCATGACTGGCGAGGTTGTTCCAGTGATGCCGCCCATGACTGGTGAGGTTGTTCCAGTGATGCCGCTTCCCCCGACTGGTGAGGTTGTTCCAGAGATGATCCCCCCGACTGGTGAGGTTGTTCCAGTGATGCCGCCCAGGACTGGTGAGGTTGTTCCAGTGATGCCGCCCCCCCGACTGGTGAGGTTGTTCCAGTGATGCCGCCCCCCCCGACTGGTGAGGTTGTTCCAGTGATGTCGCCCATGACTGGCGAGGTTGTTCCAGTGATGCCGCCCATGACTGGCGAGGTTGTTCCAGTGATGCCGCCCATGACTGGCGAGGTTGTTCCAGTGATGCCGCCCATGACTGGCGAGGTTGTTCCAGTGATGCCGCCCATGACTGGTGAGGTTGTTCCAGTGATGTCGCCCATGACTGGTGACTTTGTTCCAGTGATGTCGCCCATGACTGGTGACTTTGTTCCAGTGATGCCGCCCATGACTGGTGACTTTGTTCCAGTGATGCCGCCCATGACTGGCGAGGTTGTTCTAGTGATGCCGCCCATGACTGGTGAGGTTGTTCCAGTGATGCCGCCCCCCCGACTGGTGAGGATGTTCCAGTGATGTCGCCCATGACTGGTGACGTTGTTCCAGTGATGCCGCCCATGACTGGTGAGGTTGTTCCAGTGATGCCGCCCATGACTGGCGAGGTTGTTCCAGTGATGCCGCCCATGACTGGTGAGGTTGTTCCAGTGATGCCGCTTCCCCCGACTGGTGAGGTTGTTCCAGAGATGATCCCCCCGACTGGTGAGGTTGTTCCAGTGATGCCGCCCATGACTGGTGAGGTTGTTCCAGTGATGCCGCCCCCCCGACTGGTGAGGTTGTTCCAGTGATGCCGCCCCCCCCGACTGGTGAGGTTGTTCCAGTGATGTCGCCCATGACTGGCGAGGTTGTTCCAGTGATGCCACCCATGACTGGCGAGGTTGTTCTAGTGATGCCGCCCATGACTGGTGAGGATGTTCCAGTGATGCCGCCCCCCCGACTGTTGAGGATGTTCCAGTGATGCCGCCCATGACTGGCGAGGTTGTTCCAGTGATGCCGCCCATGACTGGCGAGGTTGTTCCAGTGATGCCGCCCATGACTGGCGAGGTTGTTCCAGTGATGCCGCCCATGACTGGCGAGGTTGTTCCAGTGATGCCGCCCATGACTGGCGAGGTTGTTCCAGTGATGCCGCCCATGACTGGTGAGGTTGTTCCAGTGATGTCGCCCATGACTGGTGACTTTGTTCCAGTGATGTCGCCCATGACTTGTGACTTTGTTCCAGTGATGCCGCCCATGACTGGTGACTTTGTTCCAGTGATGCCGCCCATGACTGGCGAGGTTGTTCTAGTGATGCCGCCCATGACTGGTGAGGTTGTTCCAGTGATGCCGCCCCCCCGACTGGTGAGGATGTTCCAGTGATGTCGCCCATGACTGGTGACGTTGTTCCAGTGATGCCGCCCATGACTGGCGAGGTTGTTCCAGTGATGCCGCCCATGACTGGTGAGGTTGTTCCAGTGATGCCACTTCCCCCGACTGGTGAGGTTGTTCCAGAGATGATCCCCCCGACTGGTGAGGTTGTTCCAGTGATGCCGCCCATGACTGGTGAGGTTGTTCCAGTGATGCCGCCCCCCCGACTGGTGAGGTTGTTCCAGTGATGCCGCCCCCCCCCGACTGGTGAGGTTGTTCCAGTGATGTCGCCCATGACTGGCGAGGTTGTTCCAGTGATGCCACCCATGACTGGCGAGGTTGTTCCAGTGATGCCACCCATGACTGGCGAGGTTGTTCCAGTGATGCCGCCTATGACTGGCGAGGTTGTTCCAGTGATGCCGCCCATGACTGGCGAGGTTGTTCCAGTGATGCCGCCCATGACTGGCGAGGTTGTTCCAGTGATGTCGCCCATGACTGGTGACTTTGTTCCAGTGATGTCGCCCATGACTGGTGACTTTGTTCCAGTGATGCCGCCCATGACTGGTGACTTTGTTCCAGTGATGCCGCCCATGACTGGCGAGGTTGTTCTAGTGATGCCGCCCATGACTGGTGAGGTTGTTCCAGTGATGCCGCCCCCCCGACTGGTGAGGATGTTCCAGTGATGTCGCCCATGACTGGTGACGTTGTTCCAGTGATGCCGCCCATGACTGGTGAGGTTGTTCCAGTGATGCCGCCCATGACTGGCGAGGTTGTTCCAGTGATGCCGCCCATGACTGGTGAGGTTGTTCCAGTGATGCCGCTTCCCCCGACTGGTGAGGTTGTTCCAGAGATGATCCCCCCGACTGGTGAGGTTGTTCCAGTGATGCCGCCCATGACTGGTGAGGTTGTTCCAGTGATGCCGCCCCCCCGACTGGTGAGGTTGTTCCAGTGATGCCGCCCATGACTGGCGAGGTTGTTCCAGTGATGCCGCCCATGACTGGTGAGGTTGTTCCAGTGATGCCGCTTCCCCCGACTGGTGAGGTTGTTCCAGAGATGATCCCCCCGACTGGTGAGGTTGTTCCAGTGATGTCGCCCATGACTGGCGAGGTTGTTCCAGTGATGCCACCCATGACTGGCGAGGTTGTTCCAGTGATGCCGCCTATGACTGGCGAGGTTGTTCCAGTGATGCCGCCCCCCCGACTGGTGAGGTTGTTCCAGTGATGCCGCCCCCGACTGGTGAGGTTGTTCCAGAGATGCCCCTCCCCGACTGGTGAGGTTGTTCCAGTGATGTCGCCCATGACTGGTGAGGTTGTTCCAGTGATGCCGCCCATGACTGGAGAGGTTGTTCCAGTGATGCCGCCCCCCCGACTGGTGAGGATGTTCCAGTGATGTCGCCCATGACTGGTGAGGTTGTTCCAGTGATGCCGCCCATGACTGGCGAGGTTCTTCCAGTGATGCCGCCCATGACTGGTGAGGTTGTTCCAGTGATGCCACTTCCCCCGACTGGTGAGGTTGTTCCAGAGATGATCCCCCCGACTGGTGAGGTTGTTCCAGTGATGCCGCCCATGACTGGTGAGGTTGTTCCAGTGATGCCGCCCCCCCGACTGGTGAGGTTGTTCCAGTGATGCCGCCCCCCCCCCCGACTGGTGAGGTTGTTCCAGTGATGTCGCCCATGACTGGCGAGGTTGTTCCAGTGATGCCACCCATGACTGGCGAGGTTGTTCCAGTGATGCCACCCATGACTGGCGAGGTTGTTCCAGTGATGCCGCCTATGACTGGCGAGGTTGTTCCAGTGATGCCGCCCATGACTGGCGAGGTTGTTCCAGTGATGCCGCCCATGACTGGCGAGGTTGTTCCAGTGATGCCGCCCATGACTGGCGAGGTTGTTCCAGTGATGCCGCCCATGACTGGTGAGGTTGTTCCAGTGATGTCGCCCATGACTGGTGACTTTGTTCCAGTGATGTCGCCCATGACTGGTGACTTTGTTCCAGTGATGCCGCCCATGACTGGTGACTTTGTAACAGTGATGCCGCCCATGACTGGCGAGGTTGTTCTAGTGATGCCGCCCATGACTGGTGAGGTTGTTCCAGTGATGCCGCCCCCCCGACTGGTGAGGATGTTCCAGTGATGTCGCCCATGACTGGTGACGTTGTTCCAGTGATGCCGCCCATGACTGGTGAGGTTGTTCCAGTGATGCCGCCCATGACTGGCGAGGTTGTTCCAGTGATGCCGCCCATGACTGGTGAGGTTGTTCCAGTGATGTCGCCCATGACTGGTGACTTTGTTCCAGTGATGTCGCCCATGACTTGTGACTTTGTTCCAGTGATGCCGCCCATGACTGGTGACTTTGTTCCAGTGATGCCGCCCATGACTGGCGAGGTTGTTCTAGTGATGCCGCCCATGACTGGTGAGGTTGTTCCAGTGATGCCGCCCCCCCGACTGGTGAGGATGTTCCAGTGATGTCGCCCATGACTGGTGACGTTGTTCCAGTGATGCCGCCCATGACTGGCGAGGTTGTTCCAGTGATGCCGCCCATGACTGGTGAGGTTGTTCCAGTGATGCCACTTCCCCCGACTGGTGAGGTTGTTCCAGAGATGATCCCCCCGACTGGTGAGGTTGTTCCAGTGATGCCGCCCATGACTGGTGAGGTTGTTCCAGTGATGCCGCCCCCCCGACTGGTGAGGTTGTTCCAGTGATGCCGCCCCCCCCCGACTGGTGAGGTTGTTCCAGTGATGTCGCCCATGACTGGCGAGGTTGTTCCAGTGATGCCACCCATGACTGGCGAGGTTGTTCCAGTGATGCCACCCATGACTGGCGAGGTTGTTCCAGTGATGCCGCCTATGACTGGCGAGGTTGTTCCAGTGATGCCGCCCATGACTGGCGAGGTTGTTCCAGTGATGCCGCCCATGACTGGCGAGGTTGTTCCAGTGATGTCGCCCATGACTGGTGACTTTGTTCCAGTGATGTCGCCCATGACTGGTGACTTTGTTCCAGTGATGCCGCCCATGACTGGTGACTTTGTTCCAGTGATGCCGCCCATGACTGGCGAGGTTGTTCTAGTGATGCCGCCCATGACTGGTGAGGTTGTTCCAGTGATGCCGCCCCCCCGACTGGTGAGGATGTTCCAGTGATGTCGCCCATGACTGGTGACGTTGTTCCAGTGATGCCGCCCATGACTGGTGAGGTTGTTCCAGTGATGCCGCCCATGACTGGCGAGGTTGTTCCAGTGATGCCGCCCATGACTGGTGAGGTTGTTCCAGTGATGCCGCTTCCCCCGACTGGTGAGGTTGTTCCAGAGATGATCCCCCCGACTGGTGAGGTTGTTCCAGTGATGCCGCCCATGACTGGTGAGGTTGTTCCAGTGATGCCGCCCCCCCGACTGGTGAGGTTGTTCCAGTGATGCCGCCCCCCCCCGACTGGTGAGGTTGTTCCAGTGATGTCGCCCATGACTGGCGAGGTTGTTCCAGTGATGCCACCCATGACTGGCGAGGTTGTTCCAGTGATGCCGCCTATGACTGGCGAGGTTGTTCCAGTGATGCCGCCCCCCCGACTGGTGAGGTTGTTCCAGTGATGCCGCCCCCGACTGGTGAGGTTGTTCCAGAGATGCCCCTCCCCGACTGGTGAGGTTGTTCCAGTGATGTCGCCCATGACTGGTGAGGTTGTTCCAGTGATGCCGCCCATGACTGGAGAGGTTGTTCCAGTGATGCCGCCCCCCCGACTGGTGAGGATGTTCCAGTGATGTCGCCCATGACTGGTGAGGTTGTTCCAGTGATGCCGCCCATGACTGGCGAGGTTGTTCCAGTGATGCCGCCCATGACTGGTGAGGTTGTTCCAGTGATGCCACTTCCCCCGACTGGTGAGGTTGTTCCAGAGATGATCCCCCCGACTGGTGAGGTTGTTCCAGTGATGCCGCCCATGACTGGTGAGGTTGTTCCAGTGATGCCGCCCCCCCGACTGGTGAGGTTGTTCCAGTGATGCCGCCCCCCCCCGACTGGTGAGGTTGTTCCAGTGATGTCGCCCATGACTGGCGAGGTTGTTCCAGTGATGCCACCCATGACTGGCGAGGTTGTTCCAGTGATGCCACCCATGACTGGCGAGGTTGTTCCAGTGATGCCGCCGATGACTGGCGAGGTTGTTCCAGTGATGCCGCCCATGACTGGCGAGGTTGTTCCAGTGATGCCGCCCATGACTGGCGAGGTTGTTCCAGTGATGCCGCCCATGACTGGCGAGGTTGTTCCAGTGATGCCGCCCATGACTGGTGAGGTTGTTCCAGTGATGTCGCCCATGACTGGTGACTTTGTTCCAGTGATGTCGCCCATGACTGGTGACTTTGTTCCAGTGATGCCGCCCATGACTGGTGACTTTGTTCCAGTGATGCCGCCCATGACTGGCGAGGTTGTTCTAGTGATGCCGCCCATGACTGGTGAGGTTGTTCCAGTGATGCCGCCCCCCCGACTGGTGAGGATGTTCCAGTGATGTCGCCCATGACTGGTGACGTTGTTCCAGTGATGCCGCCCATGACTGGTGAGGTTGTTCCAGTGATGCCGCCCATGACTGGCGAGGTTGTTCCAGTGATGCCGCCCATGACTGGTGAGGTTGTTCCAGTGATGCCGCTTCCCCCGACTGGTGAGGTTGTTCCAGAGATGATCCCCCCGACTGGTGAGGTTGTTCCAGTGATGCCGCCCATGACTGGTGAGGTTGTTCCAGTGATGCCGCCCCCCCGACTGGTGAGGTTGTTCCAGTGATGCCGCCCCCCCCGACTGGTGAGGTTGTTCCAGTGATGTCGCCCATGACTGGCGAGGTTGTTCCAGTGATGCCACCCATGACTGGCGAGGTTGTTCCAGTGATGCCGCCTATGACTGGCGAGGTTGTTCCAGTGATGCCGCCCCCCCGACTGGTGAGGTTCTTCCAGTGATGCCGCCCCCGACTGGTGAGGTTGTTCCAGAGATGCCCCTCCCCGACTGGTGAGGTTGTTCCAGTGATGTCGCCCATGACTGGTGACGTTGTTCCAGTGATGCCGCCCATGACTGAAGAGGTTGTTCCAGTGATGCCGCCCATGACTGGAGAGGTTGTTCCAGTGATGCCGCCCATGACTGGAGAGGTTGTTCCAGTGATGCCGCCCCCCCCGACTGGTGAGGTTGTTCCAGTGATGCCGCCCCCCCGACTGGTGAGGTTGTTCCAGTGATGTCGCCCATGACTGGTGAGGTTCCAGTGAGGCCGCCCATGACTGGTGAGGTTGTTCCAGTGATGCCGCCCCCCCGACTGGTGAGGTTGTTCCAGTGATGCCGCCCCCCCGACTGGTGAGGTTGTTCCAGTGATGCCGCCCATGACTGGCGAGGTTGTTCCAGTGATGCCGCCCATGACTGGTGAGGTTGTTCCAGTGATGCCGCCCATGACTGGCGAGGTTGTTCCAGTGATGCCGCCCATGACTGGCGAGGTTGTTCCAGTGATGCCGCCCATGACTGGCGAGGTTGTTCCAGTGATGCCGCCCATGACTGGCGAGGTTGTTTCAGTGATGCCGCCCATGACTGGTGAGGTTGTTCCAGTGATGCCGCCCATGACTGGTGAGGTTGTTCCAGTGATGCCGCCCATGACTGGTGAGGTTGTTCCAGTGATGCCGCCCATGACTGGCGAGGTTGTTCCAGTGATGCCGCCCATGACTGGCGAGGTTGTTCCAGTGATGCCGCCCATGACTGGCGAGGTTGTTCCAGTGATGCCGCCCATGACTGGCGAGGTTGTTCCAGTGATGCCGCCCATGACTGGCGAGGTTGTTCCAGTGATGCCGCCCATGACTGGTGAGGTTGTTCCAGTGATGCCGCCCATGATTGGCGAGGTTGTTCCAGTGATGCCGCCCATGACTGGCGAGGTTGTTCTAGTGATGCCGCCCATGACTGGCGAGGTTGTTCCAGTGATGCCGCCCATGACTGGCGTGGTTCCAATGATGCCGCCCCCCCCCCCGACTGGTGAGGATGTTCCAGTGATGTCGCCCATGACTGGCGAGGTTGTTCCAGTGATGCCGCCCGTGACTGGCGAGGTTCCAATGATGCCGCACCCCCCCCCCCCCGACTGGTGAGGATGTTCCAGTGATGTCGCCCATGACTGGCGAGGTTGTTCCAGTGATGCCGCCCATGACTGGTGAGGTTGTTCCAGTGATGCCGCCCCCCCAACTGGTGAGGATGTTCCAGTGATGCCGCCCCCCCGACTGGTGAGGATGTTCCAGTGATGTCGCCCATGACTGGTGACGTTGTTCCAGTGATGCCGCCCATGACTGGCGAGGTTGTTCCAGTGATGCCGCCCATGACTGGTGAGGTTGTTCCAGTGATGCCGCTTCCCCCGACTGGTGAGGTTGTTCCAGAGATGATCCCCCCGACTGGTGAGGTTGTTCCAGTGATGCCGCCCATGACTGGTGAGGTTGTTCCAGTGATGCCGCCCCCCCGACTGGTGAGGTTGTTCCAGTGATGCCGCCCCCCCCGACTGGTGAGGTTGTTCCAGTGATGTCGCCCATGACTGGCGAGGTTGTTCCAGTGATGCCGCCCATGACTGGCGAGGTTGTTCCAGTGATGCCGCCCATGACTGGCGAGGTTGTTCCAGTGATGCCGCCCATGACTGGCGAGGTTGTTCCAGTGATGCCGCCCATGACTGGTGAGGTTGTTCCAGTGATGTCGCCCATGACTGGTGACTTTGTTCCAGTGATGTCGCCCATGACTGGTGACTTTGTTCCAGTGATGCCGCCCATGACTGGTGACTTTGTTCCAGTGATGCCGCCCATGACTGGCGAGGTTGTTCTAGTGATGCCGCCCATGACTGGTGAGGTTGTTCCAGTGATGCCGCCCCCCCGACTGGTGAGGATGTTCCAGTGATGTCGCCCATGACTGGTGACGTTGTTCCAGTGATGCCGCCCATGACTGGTGAGGTTGTTCCAGTGATGCCGCCCATGACTGGCGAGGTTGTTCCAGTGATGCCGCCCATGACTGGTGAGGTTGTTCCAGTGATGCCGCTTCCCCCGACTGGTGAGGTTGTTCCAGAGATGATCCCCCCGACTGGTGAGGTTGTTCCAGTGATGCCGCCCATGACTGGTGAGGTTGTTCCAGTGATGCCGCCCCCCCGACTGGTGAGGTTGTTCCAGTGATGCCGCCCCCCCCGACTGGTGAGGTTGTTCCAGTGATGTCGCCCATGACTGGCGAGGTTGTTCCAGTGATGCCACCCATGACTGGCGAGGTTGTTCTAGTGATGCCGCCCATGACTGGTGAGGATGTTCCAGTGATGCCGCCCCCCCGACTGTTGAGGATGTTCCAGTGATGCCGCCCATGACTGGCGAGGTTGTTCCAGTGATGCCGCCCATGACTGGCGAGGTTGTTCCAGTGATGCCGCCCATGACTGGCGAGGTTGTTCCAGTGATGCCGCCCATGACTGGCGAGGTTGTTCCAGTGATGCCGCCCATGACTGGCGAGGTTGTTCCAGTGATGCCGCCCATGACTGGTGAGGTTGTTCCAGTGATGTCGCCCATGACTGGTGACTTTGTTCCAGTGATGTCGCCCATGACTGGTGACTTTGTTCCAGTGATGCCGCCCATGACTGGTGACTTTGTTCCAGTGATGCCGCCCATGACTGGCGAGGTTGTTCTAGTGATGCCGCCCATGACTGGTGAGGTTGTTCCAGTGATGCCGCCCCCCCGACTGGTGAGGATGTTCCAGTGATGTCGCCCATGACTGGTGACGTTGTTCCAGTGATGCCGCCCATGACTGGCGAGGTTGTTCCAGTGATGCCGCCCATGACTGGTGAGGTTGTTCCAGTGATGCCACTTCCCCCGACTGGTGAGGTTGTTCCAGAGATGATCCCCCCGACTGGTGAGGTTGTTCCAGTGATGCCGCCCATGACTGGTGAGGTTGTTCCAGTGATGCCGCCCCCCCGACTGGTGAGGTTGTTCCAGTGATGCCGCCCCCCCCCCGACTGGTGAGGTTGTTCCAGTGATGTCGCCCATGACTGGCGAGGTTGTTCCAGTGATGCCACCCATGACTGGCGAGGTTGTTCCAGTGATGCCACCCATGACTGTCGAGGTTGTTCCAGTGATGCCGCCTATGACTGGCGAGGTTGTTCCAGTGATGCCGCCCATGACTGGCGAGGTTGTTCCAGTGATGCCGCCCATGACTGGCGAGGTTGTTCCAGTGATGCCGCCCATGACTGGCGAGGTTGTTCCAGTGATGCCGCCCATGACTGGTGAGGTTGTTCCAGTGATGTCGCCCATGACTGGTGACTTTGTTCCAGTGATGTCGCCCATGACTGGTGACTTTGTTCCAGTGATGCCGCCCATGACTGGTGACTTTGTTCCAGTGATGCCGCCCATGACTGGCGAGGTTGTTCTAGTGATGCCGCCCATGACTGGTGAGGTTGTTCCAGTGATGCCGCCCCCCCGACTGGTGAGGATGTTCCAGTGATGTCGCCCATGACTGGTGACGTTGTTCCAGTGATGCCGCCCATGACTGGTGAGGTTGTTCCAGTGATGCCGCCCATGACTGGCGAGGTTGTTCCAGTGATGCCGCCCATGACTGGTGAGGTTGTTCCAGTGATGCCGCGTCCCCCGCCTGGTGAGGTTGTTCCAGAGATGATCCCCCGACTGGTGAGGTTGTTCCAGTGATGCCGCCCATGACTGGTGAGGTTGTTCCAGTGATGCCGCCCCCCCGACTGGTGAGGTTGTTCCAGTGATGCCGCCCCCCCCCCGACTGGCGAGGTTGTTCCAGTGATGCCACCCATGACTGGCGAGGTTGTTCCAGTGATGCCACCCATGACTGGCGAGGTTGTTCCAGTGATGCCGCCTATGACTGGCGAGGTTGTTCCAGTGATGCCGCCCCCCCGACTGGTGAGGTTGTTCCAGTGATGCCGCCCCCGACTGGTGAGGTTGTTCCAGAGATGCCCCTCCCCGACTGGTGAGGTTGTTCCAGTGATGTCGCCCATGACTGGTGAGGTTGTTCCAGTGATGCCGCCCATGACTGGAGAGGTTGTTCCAGTGATGCCGCCCCCCCGACTGGTGAGGATGTTCCAGTGATGTCGCCCATGACTGGTGAGGTTGTTCCAGTGATGCCGCCCATGACTGGCGAGGTTGTTCCAGTGATGCCGCCCATGACTGGTGAGGTTGTTCCAGTGATGCCACTTCCCCCGACTGGTGAGGTTGTTCCAGAGATGATCCCCCCGACTGGTGAGGTTGTTCCAGTGATGCCGCCCATGAGTGGTGAGGTTGTTCCAGTGATGCCGCCCCCCCGACTGGTGAGGTTGTTCCAGTGATGCCGCCCCCCCCCCGACTGGGGAGGTTGTTCCAGTGATGTCGCCCATGACTGGCGAGGTTGTTCCAGTGATGCCACCCATGACTGGCGAGGTTGTTCCAGTGATGCCACCCATGACTGGCGAGGTTGTTCCAGTGATGCCGCCTATGACTGGCGAGGTTGTTCCAGTGATGCCGCCCATGACTGGCGAGGTTGTTCCAGTGATGCCGCCCATGACTGGCGAGGTTGTTCCAGTGATGCCGCCCATGACTGGCGAGGTTGTTCCAGTGATGCCGCCCATGACTGGTGAGGTTGTTCCAGTGATGTCGCCCATGACTGGTGACTTTGTTCCAGTGATGTCGCCCATGACTGGTGACTTTGTTCCAGTGATGCCGCCCATGACTGGCGAGGTTGTTCTAGTGATGCCGCCCATGACTGGTGAGGTTGTTCCAGTGATGCCGCCCCCCCGACTGGTGAGGATGTTCCAGTGATGTCGCCCATGACTGGTGACGTTGTTCCAGTGATGCCGCCCATGACTGGTGAGGTTGTTCAAGTGATGCCGCCCATGACTGGCGAGGTGGTTCCAGTGATGCCGCCCATGACTGGTGAGGTTGTTCCAGTGATGCCGCTTCCCCCGACTGGTGAGGTTGTTCCAGAGATGATCCCCCCGACTGGTGAGGTTGTTCCAGTGATGCCGCCCATGACTGGTGAGGTTGTTCCAGTGATGCCGCCCCCCCGACTGGTGAGGTTGTTCCAGTGATGCCGCCCCCCCCGACTGGTGAGGTTGTTCCAGTGATGTCGCCCATGACTGGCGAGGTTGTTCCAGTGATGCCACCCATGACTGGCGAGGTTGTTCCAGTGATGCCGCCTATGACTGGCGAGGTTGTTCCAGTGATGCCGCCCCCCCGACTGGTGAGGTTGTTCCAGTGATGCCGCCCCCGACTGGTGAGGTTGTTCCAGAGATGCCCCTCCCCGACTGGTGAGGTTGTTCCAGTGATGTCGCCCATGACTGGTGAGGTTGTTCCAGTGATGCCGCCCATGACTGGAGAGGTTGTTCCTGTGATGCCGCCCATGACTGGAGAGGTTGTTCCAGTGATGCCGCCCATGACTGGAGAGGTTGTTCCAGTGATGCCGCCCATGACTGGAGAGGTTGTTCCAGTGATGCCGCCCCCCCCCGACTGGTGAGGTTGTTCCAGTGATGCCGCCCCCCCGACTGGTGAGGTTGTTCCAGTGATGTCGCCCATGACTGGTGAGGTTCCAGTGATGCCGCCCATGACTGGTGAGGTTGTTCCAGTGATGCCGCCCCCCCGCCTGGTGAGGTTGTTCCAGTGATGCCGCCCCCCCCGACTGGTGAGGTTGTTCCAGTGATGCCGCCCATGACTGGTGAGGTTGTTCCAGTGATGCCGCCCATGACTGGCGAGGTTGTTCCAGTGATGCCGCCCATGACTGGCGAGGTTGTTCCAGTGATGCCGCCCCCCCGACTGGTGAGGTTGTTCCAGTGATGTCGCCCCCCGACTGGTGAGGTTGTTCCAGTGATGCCGCCCCCCCGACTGGTGAGGTTGTTCCAGTGATGTCGCCCATGACTGGTGAGGTTGTTCCAGTGATGCCGCCCATGACTGGCGAGGTTGTTCCAGTGATGCCGCCCATGACTGGCGAGGTTGTTCCAGTGATGCCGCCTATGACTGGCGAGGTTGTTGCAGTGATGCCGCCTATGACTGGCGAGGTTGTTCCAGTGATGCCGCCCCCCGACCGGTGAGGTTGTTCCAGTGATGCCGCCCCCCGACTGGCGAGGTTGTTCCAGTGATCCCCCCCCCCCGACTGGTGAGGTTGTTCCAGTGATGCCCCCCCCGACTGGTGAGGTTGTTCCAGTGATGCCCCCCCCGACTGGTGAGGTTGTTCCAGTGGTGCCGCCCCCCACGACTGGCGAGGTTGCTCCAGTGGTGCCGCCCCCCACGACTGGCGAGGTTGTTCCAGTGGTGCCGCCCCCCCACGACTGGCGAGGTTGTTCCAGTGGTGCCGCCCCCCCCACGACTGGCGAGGTTGTTCCAGTGGTGCCGCCCCCCCCACGATTGGCGAGGGTGTTCCAGTGGTGCCGCCCATGACTGGTGAGGTTGTTCCAGTGGTGCCGCCCATGACTGGTGAGGTTATTCCAGTGGTGCTGCCCATGACTGGTGAGGTTGTTCCAGTGGTGCCGCCCCCCACGATTGGCGAGGGTGTTCCAGTGGTGCCGCCCATAACTGGTGAGGTTGTTCCAGTGTTTCTGCCCATTACTGGCAAGGCTGTTCCAGTGGTGCCGCCCCCACGAATAGCGAGGGTGTTCCAGTGGTGCCGCCCCCACGAATAGCGAGGGTGTTCCAGTGGTGCCGCCCCCACGAATAGCGAGGGTGTTCCAGTGGTGCCGTCCCCACGAATGTCGAGGGTGTTCCAGTGGTGCCGCCCCCACGAATGGCGAGGTTGTTCCAGTGGTGCCGCCCCTACGAATGGCGAGGTTGTTCCAGTGGTGCCGCCCCTACGAATGGCGAGGTTGTTCCAGTGGTGCTGCCCCCACGAATGGCGAGGGTGTTTCAGTAGTGCCGCCCCCACGAATGGCGAGGGTGTTTCAGTGGTGTCGCCCACACGAATGGAGAGGGTGTTTCAGTGGTGACGCCCCCACGAATGGAGAGGGTGTTCCAGTGGTGTCGCCCCCCACGAATGGCGAGGGTGTTCCAGTGGTGACGCCCTCCACGAATGGAGAGGCTCTTTCAGTGGTGCCGTCCCCACGAATGGAAAGGCTCTTCCAGTGGTGCAGCCCACTACCGGTGGGGTGGTTCCAGTGGTGCCGCCGCCCACGACTGGCGAGGTTGTTCCAGTGGTGCCGCCCCCCACGAATGGCGAGGTTGTTCCAGTGGTGCCGCCCCCCACGAATGGCGAGGTTGTTCCAGTGGTGCCGCCCCCCACGAATGGCGAGGCTGTTCCAGTGGTGCCGCCACCACGAATGGCGAGGTTGTTCCAACAAGTCCGCTCAAACCTTCAAACGACCCGCTACCATGCCTCCAGCCCGTACCCCATCCTTTATCACCTTCACTAGCACTATCACCACTACCATCATCACATTCACTATTACCCCTCACCAACAATGGCCTAAGAACAGGGGCGACCTTGCTGCTGCTTATTATGAGAATAAATTCGGCGATGGTGAGAGGTAGTAATATTGTAGTGGTGTCAGTAGTGACGACAGTAACGGGATGGCGGTGATAATAATGATGACGGTAATTTGGTTTTACAACAGGTCTTTTAATTTTCTAGCTTGTGAGGCTGTTGCTGCTTGCAGTTCGCAGTCTACCGTAGACATCACAGTCTATATGAACAAAAATCTACAACAAGAATGGTGGACCCTGTTTTAAGCACTCGATGCACCACTGCTTTTCATTGTAGGTTTTTGCACCCATTAAAATACCTTCCTTTCTTGTAAGGTCTAATTCCAGGGTGGGGATTTGAGAAGAGACAATATTTTCAAGGCGTACAGAGAACAGGCCTAGCTGTTCAACCTGTTCTCCACATTTGACGGTACATGTGAAAGTGTATGGACAATGTTTTATGTGCGTTTACCGCACGGAATAACACTTTCCAAAAATTTCATTGAAATTTCACGAAGAGCAACTCCTGTAAAACTGGCTGCTTTACTGATATCTTCATGCAGTGATGGTCATCGAGTCTACAATTTCCACGTCAACCCCAGAAATATTGAAGCAAAACGCTACCACATCTTAGCACCTCGATTACATGTTAACTACTAAAATGTATCAACTACAAGAGAGACCAACTCAGTCTTGCGGCTAAATGTGCCTTGTATTGGCCAGTAGGCCTTCTGCAGTGTTCCTCCTTTCTTATGTTCATATATTCTTATCCCCGCTCAAATTTTAGCCCGTTTAAGCGCACACTGCTTCCTGCTGGTGAGCCACAGTTATTTTTAGGGGGACCTCACACTCCCCCTTATCTTCGTTTCTCTGTACCGGACTGAAGAAGCCACTGGCTGGCGAAACGCTTCCAGAATAAAGATTCCAGTATTTCCCCACAAGTTTCGTATTCACCATCTTGTAGGTTTTCTAACACATTTATTTCAAAGTAA
>NC_091321.1:29943599-30077283 GCF_038502225.1 Cherax quadricarinatus | reverse complement strand
AGATATCACTTCAATTAATATAAGAACATAACATAAGACGGAACACTGCAGCAGGCCTACTGGCCCATGCGAGGCATATGAGATGTGGAAGCAGTAGAATTTTTTTTTAATCGAGACATTAAAGAGTCCTCTGGAGAATACCATCATCAACGAGACTTCAGTTTAAATTTATCATTAACTATTATTTTCCAGGATATGGCTACAAGAGCTTCATTGCGCTTGTCAAAGTCAAGGTCGCCTGACGTTATCTTTTACCGTGTTCCTCCGTGTTATGACCAGATCTGACAGAAGACGTATTAGATATATAAAGTTGAGTTCGTTGTTATTTTCAATATCGAAGCCGCTAGAGTTTATCACCGTTGAACCTCATGGGTTTTTTCCCGTCAGAGAGCAGAGTACCGACAAACATGAGTAATACAAAGGTAGTCTGGGTAAAGCAAATCTTTATTAATTAAGACAGTTTCATGCACGCAGAAATTCATCAATTCATCGGTGATCTGATGAAGCTTCTCTGCCTAAAATGTTGTCTTACTCTGAAGTATTGCTGTATTATAAGAACTATTTATATTATTAATGGGTTGTTTCGTTACTCAATTATTACTACAATACCGACATAATGATGTAGTCACATGTGCAACATCTGAGTATTATCATTTGGTAGAATTTTTGCCATCCAATGGCTTTATCAATACAAAACATGGACATAAAAGGAAGACTGTATTAGAGGAGGTAATCAAACCATCACTCTCAGTACGACTCACGAAATCGTAATGACACGATTGCAAACAAACCATACCACGGGCGGGGATAGAACCCGCGATCAGTCTCCTATGGTGTAGAAATATACCTAGTTGGATGAATCTTGTTGTGGCTAGCTGGTCCAGTGGCTAACGCGACGGTCTGGAGTTTTGAGAGACTCTGATCGAGGGTTCTATTCCCGCCCGTGGTATGGTTTGATCACTCTCAGTAGATGAGGTAATGAGTCCCTCAGCCTAGGAGCAAGTGCTCAACACCGTAGTCTTAACGAATCTCAGGACGAGAAACTGATTATCTCCTTTACTGTAGTCTTCTGTTTGTGTCCCTGTTTTGTAATGAAGACAATGGATGGCGAAACGTCTACCAAATGCTTCACTTGTGTGTAATTCGTCATCAAAGATATGATTCATATTTGTCTATTTTTCAGTGTCTTTTATTGAGGTAATGTCCATATCTATTTTGATACGGTTTACAAAAGGGACAACGTGTCGTGTGTGTTCTTCTCTCTATCTTCTAAATTTATGAGAAAAAAAAAAACTAAGGTGACAGACTAATGCATCGCGTTTTTTTTTTTTAGTACGCTTATTTGTTTTCTATTATTCCTACGATGTGTTTACTAGAAAACTGATTTTGGTCTTCTAAAATTTATTCATTTTGTCTAATTTTAGAAGGAATCACCCGGTACTGATGTTCGTCAAATGCTTTAGCAAAATCTTTGAAAACTATTTCTGCAATTTGTTTTTTTTCCTAAAATATCTACTTTTACAATTGCACTCTAATAGTAATAGTCAGGATTATCTATTATAAAGACATGTTGAGCCGGATTGTGTAATTCACGCAGCTCCAGGGCACCTGGAAAATGCTTCCCTAACAGCCTCTCAGACTCTTGAAGTGTTATGTTAATTCTTTAGTCTGGAATTGTTTTGCCAGTGCTTGTCTAGTTAATGGTCCAAGTCGGACCGAAACGTCGTTATAAGTTTCTTTCTCCTATGTGCGGGTTATTGTGCCTTTTTGTTCTTATTTGTGAAGTTGTGCTACGTCAGTAATATATATCTTAATCTCAATATTTTTCTTCAAAGTTCAAGAGAGCTCGACATAGTGGTATTTTCATTTCTTAATAAAAGTATTCCAGAAGAAGTACCTCTTCTTCTAGGAGTCAAGATCAAATACACCAACATTTTATGGTCTCCCTCACATCACTGAGGATTGTGAACAACAGCACTGACTGGGGTATTGCTCTCGCCCCTCAGTTCAGACTCTTCCACCACTGAGCAGGAGACCCAGAACCAGTACTTCCTGAGAATCTTCGCTCAGCACACGAAGAACATGTCCTCCACATCAAGAACTGTAATCCTCATATAAATTGCGCAACTGTAAATGTTAATTTTTTCCTGTTTTTTTTCTCAATAACCAGAAAGTTAAGTATTTTGCTCGACTCGAATATTAGGCTACGGAACTAAAATTTCACGTAAGTGTGGGGCGACGTAGATCTCAATTAATACTTCAGCTTTTAAAAACATTAAACACAGTGTAGCCACAGTGACATGTTCAAACACAATGCAGTCACATATTCAAACAATACAGCCATATAGCGACATCAAAGAAAATACAGCCGCACTGCGACAGCCATACGACATATTCAAGCACAATATAGCCACATTTATGCCTGTATAGTATTTGCATAACACATTCAACCTCAGCATAGCCACATGACCTATTCAAGCACAATCGACATGCAACATATTAAGTACAATAGAGCCACATAACTAAACACGATACAGCCATGAAGGAGAATCATGTAACGAAATAACACAGTAACGAACTTTAGACGTCATTTTCTACCAGGCTACCAGACAACCCAAATACATCAAATTAATAATCTGACCACCTAGTTACGGAGAGCCTGGTTGAGCTGAGAGCTTGAGGAAAAGATCTAGTCTTAAATGAGACAATAAGCAAAGCTACGGAAAGGGAATTACAGCCCAACCACCACATCATCCGAGTAAGCTGACATTTTACTGAAAGGCAATTACCCCACAAACTATGATAACAAAAGAGACTAACAAGCGGGCTACCGAAAGCCAATCACCCACTAACGAGGGTAACAACAGGGCCCAAACAAGCAGGTTCACCGCCAAGAATCTATACCCAGTATCGCATCCCATATTCCCAAACACTTAAGACAGCATCTCCGGTAACATCTAACTGGCGGGTAATGCCGTCCATACCCACGTAATACCCACCATACCCATGTAAGTATCTAACCAATAACGTCCTAAGTATAGGGAACTTTAACAACCCTCATTGTTTCAGTACTAGCTATTTCAGACACCTGAATTGCCAACTACTACTACCCCGGGAAACAAGCAGTTAGACGGCGGTGCCTGTTAGCGGTCATCATTCTTCAAGTGAGTTGAGGTTGATGAGTTGAGTGAGTAGGCTTCCATCAGGCCCTGGCCTTCCCAGGGAGCCATAGATCACAGGCAATATCCAATCAGCGGCGATCACTGCTTCCTAATAGGTAGCTATCAGCCTCATCAACCCTCTCAACTACCCTGAATTGGAGTGGACCTCAGATCCTGCTATCTTGGGTCGGTGGTTTAGCCCTCCAGCAACACACCGCTAAATATCCTCCCTTTATCTTCCTCCTCCTTTTTTTTTTAACCGTATCTTATAAACAATTTTCTGCGATATCGTCTTAGATCCAAATCATAAGCTCTTCAATTTTGAAACACGGAAAAAAATGCATTCGAGTATTTTAGTGGGGTATAATTTCTTATTTAAGAGCACATCAAGCTTGTGATATCATAATAGATCCCCAAGACCATTGTTTGGTCACGGGAAGCATTAACTATGTGCATGGTTTCTCCATTTATTTTCCTCTTTTTATCCGTGTTTAGTGAAGCAGAGAGAGAGGTACGTAGCAGAACAAGCTTCTATTGAGACAACATTGTTGTTGTTACACTATCTGTTTTCCTCTTTGTCCTATTTTTACGTCAATGTTTCAACATTAGTATCAAGATTTTCTATCACTAGTAATTCAGTTACATCGCAGATATAAGTCATATTTATCCAGACGAGCGGCAGCAAGGATTAAGCCAAATTGAAGACAACTGTATTGCCGGACGTACGACTAATACTGTTGTTTACTCTAGTTTATTTACTTCTACAGGCATTTTCTATTACATAATTTATTTCTTAAAAGTAAGAGACGTCTTACTAAAACCAATCTAGTAATTTTTGGGTTATTTTGATAAGATCGGATCATTTTCCTACCCTTATTAATAGGAGGCTCTGCGTATATTGCACCAACACTGAAGTCTCAAATACACTTGTTATATTATCTAAGGCATCCCAAGCCTTCTCAAAAAAAAATTCCCATATATTTTCATACATAAAAAACTGCCTTGCCAAGTATAATCTCAATATAAACCACGATAAGGACCGTGGGGTATGTGTGTGGGTGTGTGTATAATGTATATTATACACACACGCATATATTTATATATATATTTATATATATATATATATATATATATATATATATATATATATATATATATATATATATATATATATATATATATATATATATATATATATATATATATATATATATATATATATATATATATATATATATATATATATAAAATTGATAGAGAGAGAGGTACCACCTCTGGAACTGTCCTGGGGACCCTCATCCTCAGAGAAAGGAATAAACTTGCTTCAGTGAAAACTCAAAGTTCTCCCCGGAGCTGTTTGAATATTGTCTTCTACCACTCTCTACATTCTATATTCTATGCAGACTTTATTTAAAGACAGAATACTATGACAAAAATGCATTAGGGAGAAGGACAACATAGATAACATCTCAGAGCTACATCTCGAACACCTCGTCCAGCTCCCCATATACACATATATGTAGTGTCGAATAGGTAACGAGCAACACCCTTCTTGCCGAATAAGGCAAGCGAAAATTTGAGTATGCAATAATTTCGCAAATGTAATTCTAAGCCTAACGAAAAAAATATATTACATTGTGTTAGTTTATTATTAAATTATTGTAAACTTGTATAAAATATATTTAGTTAGATTAGGCTATATTAAATTGCGCTTGTTATAATAAGGCAAATTTCCTAAAGTTTTTTTTTTTCTTTTACAAAATTATTAATTTTTACATTAACATAAATTAAAAAATATACATGTTTAAACATATGAGAAAATTTTAGAAAGGAGTTAATTTTCAATGGGTTTTTGCTGACCAATTTTACCTGTTCGGCACGACATATGTAGGCATGCATGGGCACACAACTATTGGTAGAAAGATGGGATAGTGAAAGTATAGGTAATGAGGTAGAAGTATGGGGCAGATTTAAGAATGCAGTGTTAGTGTGTACAGCAGTTTGTAGACAGAGGATTGTGGGTGCAGTAGGGAAGAGGAGCGATTAGTGGAATAAGGTAAAGAGAGTGGTAACAGAGAAAAAGTTAGCAAGTCTTTTACTGAACAGAAGTGATATACCGAGGGTGGAGTAAATGAAGAAAGTGAGGAGCTGTCAATTTTTTCTGAGAATAAGAAAAAGTTTGAGAGATTAGTAAGTTGAGAAAGTCTAGAGGGGTTGAGTTATTAGATAAGGAATTAAAGGTATCGGGAAGTTAAAGGGAATATTTTGAGGAACTGTCAAATATTGGTGGAGAAAGAAGCTGCAATTTCATGCATTGGTCAGGGAGATATAACATCTTTTAGGAGTGAAGAAGACACAGATGTGAGTATGGAGAGAGTGGGTGAGGATGTGGTTAAAATGTAATTTGGGTAAAGCAGCTGGGATTTATGGGATCAAAATAAATGTTAAAATCAGGTGGGGATAGAGTTTTGAGTGATTGGTGCCTTTATTCAGTGTTTAGAAGAGGGGAAGGTACCTAGGGAATGGCAGAATGTATAGTACATTTGTATAAAGGCAAAAGGGACAAGATTAAGAATTTTAAGGAAATAAGCCTGTTAAATATGCCTGGTAAGGTGTATGGTAAAGCTATTGAAAGAATTAAAGGTAAGACGGAGAGCAGGATTGCAGATGAACAAGGAAGCTCTAGAAAAAGTAGGGGATGTGAACAGTATTTAGTTAAGGGGTAAGAAAGTTCTCGTTGCATTTATGGATTTGGAAAAGGCATATGATAGGGTGAATAGGGAAATAATGTAGCAGATGCCGCAAGTGATAGGTTACTGAAACCCAGGATAGTGACTTTCAGGTTAAGGTGTTTAGGGAACAGGGAGAGTAAAGGCCTTAGACATTGTCGTTTTACATTTTTATATATGGGGTTATAAGAGAATTGAACCCAGGGATGTTGAGATGTGTGGGATTGGAAGATAAAAAATTTCAATACATAGTTAGAATTATCACAGTTGCCCTTTGCCGATGAGAGGGTGCTTTTTGGAGATTCTGAAAAAAAGTTGCAAAGTTTGGTGGACGAATTTGGAAAGGTATGTAACAGAGGGAAATTAAAATTGAACGTAGTAAAGAGTAAGGTAATGAGGGTAACAAAGAATTTAGGTAATGAAAGGTTGGATATCATATTGGATGGAGTATTGAAGTGAACGTTTTCAGATATCTCGGAGTGGAGTTGTCGGTGGCTGGATCTATGAAAGACGAGATGAACCAAAGAATTGAGGGGAAAAGGGTGAGGGGTGCATTGAGGCACCTGTGGTGACGGAGAATGTTATCCATCAAGGCAAAATGGGGAATGCATTTGAGTATAGTGGTATCAACTCTCTTAAATGGGTGAGAGGCATGGGTTGTGAATGTTGCAGCAAGGAGGAGGCTGGAGGCAGTGATGTCGTGTCTGAGGGCAATGTGTGGTGTGAATATTATGCAGAGAATTCATAACTAGGAGATTAGGAGGAGTTGGGGGAGTTGCTAAAAGTATTATCTAGAAGACTGAACTGGGGTTGTTGAGGTAGAACAAAATAGGATGACTTGGAGGGTGTATAAATCTGTAGTGGAGGGAAGGCGGAGTAGGGGTCGTCCTAGGAAAGGTTGGAGAGAGGGGGGTAACGCAGGTTTTGTATGCGAGTGGCTTGGATATCCAACAGGCGTGTGTGAGCATGTTAAAGAGGAGTGGAGGCAAGTGGTTTTTATGTCACAATATGCCGTTATGGTGTGAACAAGATAACATTTATGATGGGATTCGTAAAGCCAGTTTGCCGGACTTGAGTCCTAGAGATGGGAAGTACACTCTGGTGTGGGGAGATGGTAGTTTGGAGGAGCATCTGAACTGTATTATCAGCGCACCTCTAGCAAGACATTGATAGAGTGATGGTTAAAGTGTTTCTTTTTTCTCAGATCACCCTTCGTATGTGTCAATGAATAAAAGAATGGTCAGGGCTTGAACCGTGGTCACTGACAGTCATCATGAAAGACTCTCAATGAATAAACAGAAGAGTAGAGGGGGCGGGGCCTCGAGTAATGTTTCACGCGGGTAGTTCGCCAAGCGCTGTAACCATTCAGCCACCAGAGTTCTAATAGGATTATTTTACAACTTGGAGTCCTCACCAGACGGCAGATGTGTCAAACACGTGGCGTCTAGAGCCCAACCAAAGCAAATTTGCTAAGAAACTAGTTAATTATTTATTAGATTCCTTTTAGCATTCTTCAGTAACAATGAAAATAATTCCTCGCGGCCTGATGACTCATCTGCTGTCCTGAAATACATAGCAATGGCCAACAATGGTTTCAGCTTACGATTGAAAATGCGAGTTTCTAACCAATTTTGGGACGCTGATTTCAAATTTAATTTTACCTTTGTTCCACCTCTTACACTTTTCGTGATATACAACCCCATAGTGAACGATTCCACTAAGTTATAACCATCAGGGAGAAGCAATATCAGAGAAACCTAACGATCAGTTTGATGGTAGACGCTGGGCGCTGCTGCGGGACGCTGGGCGCTGCTGCAGGACGCTGGGCGCTGCTGCAGGACGCTGGGCGCTGCTGCAGGACGCTGGGCGCTGCTGCAGGACGCTGGACGCTGCTGCAGGACGCTGATGCTGAACAAGAGAAAACACCTGTATGACTGCAATTTTGTTATAATAAAATCTACGTTCAGAAAGATTATTTCTTGTCACTAAATATACATGTTAGGTGGCATTTATCACGTGGTTCTTCAACTTTAAACAGCCAAAATATTGATCATAATTTCAATAAAACCTTACACGAGAGACTAAACAAGATCACATTCGCGATCAGCGCAATAAGGTTAACTTGAGACAACCAATTTGTTTTCTGAGCTGAATAAAGTTCAGCTTTCTTGGATAGTGTTATCAATAAGCTGACCTGAGGTACATTATCAGTACGAGACACATGCAACAGTAAGGTATCTTTGTTCCGAAACGTTTAGCCTACACAGCGTGCTTCTTCAGTCGAATACAGACGAATTTAGCAGAAGCAGTAGAGATTTGAAGACGATGCAATCAGTCCATCATCCTTGAAGACGTAATTTTGAGGTGGTCAGTTCCTCAGCATCGAGAAGAGTTTTGCTCAATAGTCTGGAACAGTGTGAAGTTTAAGCATGTATGTATAATGTTCGCCAAGACCGGGGTCCTGGCACGGGTCAATCTCTTGATGACCAGTCTCTGGCTCCCGAAGGAGAAAGGATTCTGCAATGTTGCAACGTCTGCTGCTCAAGCACTGTTCTGGACAGTTCATCTGGTGCGTCTCATCATATATATGTACATGTTGAACGCATTATACACGTATATATGTATATTCAGATACATGCATATGCACACATGCACTTTAACTGTGGACATACTAGCGAGGAGGAGGGTATGTCGTTATCACGGGCAACAGCTTGTCTGGGGCGTTATCTCCATGGTACACTAGGATTACCGTAGTCCTCTCTGGGTCTTCTTCGGGAGGGGACATCAGTGCTAGTTGCCTGCAGTGTGTCTCAGTAACTTGGCATTCCAGGAGATAGTGTGTTAGGGGGCGCTGGACAACGTGCTGGCATATCTCCTCTGCCTTGTCTACCATCATCTTGGCTGTGGGAAATCCCAAACGAAGCCGATGGATGGCGGTACACTGCACTCAGGACCAGCTTCTATCATATGGAGAGGGTTCACATGTGAATAGGGCCCCATTCACGTGACGATATATTAAGTCGTCCAGAGGAAAACAATGCAGCTGTAGGAACTATGAAGCAACACAATGACTGAAACAGAGATGGGGGCGGTGAGCCCCTGAACACCCTCCAGTTAGATTCCAGGCAGACTAATTGAAGCAGGTTATGCCTACATGGTGGGCCAGAGGTAAGAAATAGAGTTGATATTCTCTGTCAAGATTCCATGTGTTGCTGTGTCAGACAAGTTGTCGGAGATGTGGTAGGCGTGCATGAGGTATAATGCGAGGTTGCAGCCAGGCAGGCTGTAATATCGAGACAAGCTAGGAACCAAGATAAAGCCAGCGAGTGTTGACAGTTTAGCTGGTGGGTGACAAGTTAGAACGGGACGTCGTGTCCAGTGCTGAGCTAGGCCTAGCACCGGCAGTTATCAAAAGATGTCAGCCCAGACATAGGCCTATAGTGTGTGATTAGAAAAAGCTGCTAGGAGCAAGCGTGTTAAGAGGTGCAAAGAACAAAATGAGACACGAACAATAGAAGCGCACACGAACAAAGATACATGGACAAGGACACACACGAACAAAGGCACATGTACAAAGATGCACTTAGAAACACACATACATAAGCAGATGCACATGGACAGATATACAACACACATGGACAAATATAGACGTACATAAATACATGCAAATGAGCAGAAACACACAAGCAGAGATGTACATGACAGACGCGCATGGGCAAACAGACGCACATGGATAAACACTCACATGGATATACGCAGACAAACGTATATGCATGGACAGATGCACTTGGAAAAACAGACGCATACACTGATGAACAGATCAACATACGAACAGACGTACAGAGGGACGCACACGTACAAAAGCACTTGGGCAGACAGGCACACGCCAAAACAAGTGCACACAAGTGCAGATTCATACGTACACAGACGCATATATGAAAACTACGAACACAGACCTATACATACAAAGGAACACATATGTATAAACATATACACACAGGTAAACATAGGTAGTCGCACAAACACATGAACATTTACAAACAGACGATGCAGTTATATACAACTGGAATTATACATAGCTGGAATTATCAGAGCTGGGATTATAAACTAACTACAGCTAGAAATAACTTCAGCTAGGTATAATTCCAGCTAGGATTTTTCTTGCGATGTATAATTCGAGGCAGGTATAAAAAGGAGTAGTCATGATTATAGCTCTATAAGCAACTCTGGCCTCTGCTCGAGAGTCTAATTAAGACGTTAAGTTTTATTGATGAGTTCCTCTCAAGTATTACCCAGGCAAATTTATCAAAAAATCTGGCTCGGTGTCCGCCCCCTGGATGGTAACACCCTGACACCTCTGACCCAGGCAGTCCTCCCCTCCTCTTCCCACTCCCCCCCCCCTCCTCCCCTGCCCATCCTTCTCCCCTCATCTTTCTGCCCCCTCATCCTTCTCCTCCTCCCCCCGCTCTCTCTCTCCCCCCTAAAAGTAGCTTCGTCTAGACATATTTTCCATGCTGGAGTAACCCTATGAATTAGTAATGAGCTACAGAAGAAGAAAACCAAAACAAAACAACAGCATCATACAACTCCGTATGAAATTCATTGCAAGGAGATGAGGAAATAATATTTGGTATATATTTTTTCTTCCAGAGTCAGGAAAACTACTCTCGAGATGCAATTAAATTCTTTATTAATAACAATTAGGTAGTAATAGTAAGCAAATAAACCATCCGGTTGCTGCACGATCTGAGAGAGAGATTTCCCATATTCCTTAACAACTGGCAGGGAACTTTTATCTCCAGACCAACACAAGGCAGAGATATCCAGCGAAAACTCCCACAACAGATCTGCAACAACGAAGACTCTCAGCTGTTGCACATTTGTCTTACTAGTCAACATGTAGGGATTTTATACCATTTTCAACCTAAGAGGTCTGAAAACTCGAACGGTCTGTCAGAAGACCAAAAGCTGACCATACTTGCCAAGTTGATCGATGTTACATGAGAGGTCATGTCGAATCAAGTTCTGGTCTTGTCTTTGGACAGAAATGTCATTTTACTTTGGGAATTATATTTAGGAGACTGATCCGACTAAATAAAATTGATCTTTAATACGAAAGAATTCATATAAAAACTTATATATTTTATATATTCATATAAAAAGTTCTCTCTTGCAGTGTAACACAAAGATACACTTTATACGGAAGACAGTCGACATACCTCTTACTTTTAAATGTTTCTTTACAATGTTTATACTCAATGACACGAGTCTTACACAATAATATATTTACATGAAAGTTCCGAAATGTATCAAGTGAAACTATCGTCTCAAAAACAGATTCGTATTAGATACCAGTTGAGACTATATATAACTTAAAACACAATAATCCTTGAAGCCAGAATTCTATGTTAAAGTATAGACATACTGAAATCTCAGCTAATAACAAGCTATCACTGAGCCAGAGACTAGTAGACGACGTTGCCGACCATACCAGGGACCATTAACAGATCCTCTATATGGGTAGAAGAACTTCCCTAAAGCATAAACAGAGTCCAGCTTAATACGATTACTGATTACAGCGGTGTCTAGGTACTGCACCGCAATAGGATCCAAACTTTGTCTGAGACTTGGAGCTAACTAGTGTCAAAGACACGCAACCTCTTTCAAAAATCTCTAAGCATAAGAATAACCATTCTCAGCCGAAGTGCACCAACAAAACCAGTGTTAGATATGAACACAATATGAGAGAGAGGTATGTTCCCTTGGCTCAATCCAGGCCAAGACTGACTTGAGACCACGCCTCCGAGGCTTATACCTCGCGACACTCGTACTTCACTGGTTGTGCGAGGGACCGCCAGACACTAACAAACCAACGACAGTTAGCCAGGTTGTTACTCACAGTGAAGCCCCTATCACTAAAAATAAACATCCTACCTATGAACATAGCTAACAATATAGGGGCAGATAATAGTATAAAACACATTATTTTAGCTATTAATAATGATTGGCAATATAGTATTAGGTCAATAGGAAATTATATACATATAGCATTAATTAACACTGGGTCCAAGCACAGGATGCAACAATCGAAAACAGTCTTATCAGGATTAGCAGTCATGCCAGGGAGTGCAGAAACAAGGAAACAGCTCCTGCAGCATTATTCAGTCCAACAAACACGAACTTTGATATATATATTACGATAGCCCCCAACTGCTGAGTAACAAACATTGGTAAGCTCCGCTGTATCAGCAGTGCATGCTGAGTCCAGTTAGGAAACAGTAAATGTGAAGGGGTTAACATACCATGAAAGATGCAAAGAGAAAATTTTCGAAACCAATCCAGAAAAGATGGCTAAAAAAAAACAGGCGAGATTGCTGGCTTACAAGCGTAATACACAAAATTTAAACTGGCTGATAACCTAGAGATCGTGTTGTTAGAGAGAATTAAAGAATTAGAGAATTAAGTGTGATGAAAACTCACACTCACACGAGCTTTTAAATCTCTGCACAAAATTCAATTTAAACCAGCAAATAGAGCCTACTAGACTGGAGAATACACTAGACCTCATCTTCACTAACAATGATGATCTGATAAGAAATGTCACCATATCAAAAACAATATACTCAGATCACAAAATAATTGAGGTTCAGACATGTATGCGTGGAGCCCCAGACCGACATAATGAGACTAGTCACGAGGGAGCATTCACCAAATTCAACTTCAATAACAAAAACATAAAGTGGGACCAAGTAAACCAAGTCCTAACCGATATAAGCTGGAAAGATATACTAAGCAACACAGACCCCAACTTATGCCTAGAACAGATTAACTTGGTGGCACTCGATGTATGCGCAAGGCTTATTCCTCTAAGAAAAAGGAGGAGTAGATGTAAAATAGAAAGAGACAGGCGCTCCCTTTACAGGCGACGGAAAAGAATAACAGAGCGGTTAAAAGAGGTCAATATATCTGAAATGCGTAGGGAGACACTGGTCAGAGAAATAGCAAGCATCGAACTTAAGCTAAAGGATGAAAATAAATGTCGATATTAAGCTAAAGGAATCTTATAGGAGTCAGGAATCGCGGGAAGAACTAAAAGCCATAAATGAAATCGAAAGAAACCCAAAGTATTTCTTCTCCTATGCCAAATCAAAGTCGAGAACAACGTCCAGTATTGGGCCCCTACTTAAACAAGATGGGTCCTACACAGATGACAGCAAGGAAATGAGCGAGCTACTCAAGTCCCAATATGACTCAGTTTTTAGCAAGCCGCTAACCAGACTGAGAGTCGAAGATCAAAATGAATTTTTTATGAGAGAGCCACAAAATTTGGTTAACACAAGCCTATCCGATGTTATCCTGACGCCAAATGACTTCGAACAGGCGATAAATGACATGCCCATGCACTCTGCCCCAGGGCCAGACTCATGGAACTCCGTGTTCATCAAGAACTGCAAGAAGCCCCTATCACGAGCCTTTTCCATCCTATGGAGAGGGAGCATGGACACGGGGGTCGTCCCACAGTTACTAAAAACAACAGACATAGCCCCACTCCACAAAGGGGGCAGTAAAGCAACAGCAAGGAACTACATACCGATAGCACTAACATCCCATATCATAAAAATCTTTGAAAGGGTCCTAAGAAGCAAGATCACCACCCATCTAGAAACCCATCAGTTACACAACCCAGGGCAACATGGGTTTAGAACAGGTCGCTCCTGTCTGTCTCAACTACTGGATCACTACGACAAGGTCTTAAATGCACTAGAAGACAAAAAGAATGCAGATGTAATATATACAGACTTTGCAAAAGCCTTCGACAAGTGTGACCATGGCGTAATAGCGCACAAAATGCGTGCTAAAGGAATAACAGGAAAAGTCGGTCGATGGATCTATAATTTCCTCACTAACAGAACACAGAGAGTAGTCGTCAACAGAGTAAAGTCCGAGGCAGCTACGGTGAAAAGCTCTGTTCCACAAGGCACAGTACTCGCTCCCATCTTGTTCCTCATCCTCATATCCGACATAGACAAGGATGTCAGCCACAGCACCGTGTCTTCCTTTGCAGATGACACCCGAATCTGCATGACAGTGTCTTCCATTGCAGACACTGCAAGGATCCAGGCGGACATCAACCGAATCTTTCAGTGGGCTGCAGAAAACAATATGAAGTGCAACGATGAGAAATTTCAATTACTCAGATATGGTAAACACGAGGAAATTAAATCTTCATCAGAGTACAAAAATTCTGGCCACAAAATAGAGCGAAACACCAACGTCAAAGACCTGGGAGTGATCATGTCGGAGGATCTCGCCTTCAAGGACCATAACATTGTATCAATCGCATCTGCTAGAAAAATGACAGGATGGATAATGAGAACCTTCAAAACTAGGGAGGCCAAGCCCATGATGACACTCTTCAGGTCACTTGTTCTATCTAGGCTGGAATATTGCTGCACACTAACAGCACCTTTCAAGGCAGGTGAAATTGCTGACCTAGAAAATGTACAGAGAACCTTCACGGCGCGCATAACGGAGATAAAACACCTCAATTACTGGGAGCGCTTGAGGTTCCTAAAATTGTATTCCCTGGAACGCAGGCTGGAGAGATACATGATTATATACACCTGGAAAATCCTAGAGGGACTAGTACCGAACTTGCACACGAAAATCACTCACTACGAAAGCAAAAGACTTGGCAGACGATGCAACATATCCCCAATGAAAAGCAGGGGTGTCACTAGCACGCTAAGAGACCAAACAATAAGTGTCAGGGGCCCGAGACTGTTCAACTGCCTCCCAGCATACATAAGGGGGATTACCAACAGACCCATGGCAGTCTTCAAGCTGGCACTGGACAAGCACCTAAAGTCGGTTCCTGACCAGCCGGGCTGTGGCTCGTACGTTGGTTTGCGTGCAGCCAGCAGTAACAGCCTGGTTGATCAGGCTCTGATCCACCAGGAGGCCTGGTCACAGACCGGGCCGCGGGGGCGTTGACCCCCGGAACTCTCTCCAGGTAATAGAGATATTCAGAAAGAATTTTTCAAAAATTTCAGGTAAAAAACGGTAAGGCCAATTACAAGGCCTTTAACTAGTGATAACGATAGAATAACCAATATTAATAAAGACATATTTGCAGTGGAGAAGACGCTAATATTACCACACAACATACCGAGACCTCCATAACAAACTACTCATTAACAAACCAAGTTATCACACAAACTCCTAGAATTATAAAAGAATATTGATGCTAAGTTGCGTACCCACTAACTCCATCTCATTAGCATCAGTTTTCGATATAGAAATGGGAGATATCTTAATGGCTGCAAATCACCACGAGTTTCTTACCAAGAAATAATGGTTAACAAGTTAACTAGAATTCCAAAATTGTACCTGTAAAAAACTGGGTAGTGAGTGAATCTGGCAAGTGAATCTGGCAAGTGAATCTGGCAAGTGAATCTGGCAAGCGTCAAGTTAAGAGGCGGGTTAGGAGCTAAGACTCGACCCCTGCAGCCACATATAGCTGAGTACATTCATTCATATATAACACCAGAGATCAGGTGAACAAAGTGTGAATCAATGGATATAATGAATAACAAACATTCAACATTATGTACACAAACCTGATGTTCGCCACGAACATTGGAGCTGCGTGTATTTAGTCCCAGATGAACATTCTTACACAGTCTTCACATGCAAATTCATATCCCCCCCCCCCACATCCAGTTTCCGGAATGAATGTTATTAGGTGAACAAATATGTCAACAATGTGTGGATGTGGTGAAGGTTTGTTGGTTTATTAGGTTTAAAGCCTATCCACTACACGATTCTCTTATGAGGCTGCATGTCAACTGCTTAATACCAATCACGAGTACTTCAATCCCTAATGTAAGGATTAACCTGACTTCAACATATAAACATACCCGCCACCATCAGGGCCACGGTTCGATCCCCGCGTCCATCTTTGTTAATTCATTTACAATCGCTTATTATTACAGAGACTGGGTGCACATTGAGATGTTCGCCCCTCCAAAGGGTCCAGTATTTAAACTGATGTCAGTACCTACACATCTAAAGATACTTCCTAATGTAGATTTTTAAAGTTAGTATTGTCCATATCTATGAAAGTCGAATAAATATGCAGCAAGAAAAATATATCTACTAAAATACAAGCATTGATGTCACTACTATTAAAATACAAGTCATTGATGTCATTTAGGCCTGTATACATTATACACGTACTTACAAAAATAAAGATATTATTATTAAATAAGGAACTGACTGAGAATATGCGCGACACTTGATTGGTTGTTGCGCAGCTTATGGGGAGCACTGCTTCCAACTGCTATTTCTTTGGACGCAACCATTATTAACAAGTTACGATGGTGGGAGTTATGAATGGGAAGAGTGGTGTCATAACTTCTCCTTGGAAGGAGCGTGTTCAGCGGTGCGTGTGGTAAGTGACTCTTAGAATTAATGTGCAGGTGAGTAGGTAGGTCACGGCTGGCTCGCTCGCTCGTGTGTGTGTGTGTGGGGGGGGGGGGGGGGGGGAGGGGGAGTGTGTGTGAGGGGGGGGAGGGGGAGTGTGTGTGAGGGGGGGGGGAGGGGGAGTGTGTATGTGTGGGGGGGAGGGTGAGTGAGTGAGTGTACTCACCCGGTGTTACAAAAAACGCGATTTCTAATAAGCATAGAGATCTCCAGTGAATACTAGAAAGGACTGCCCTTCTAGCATCCAGCCTGTTACTGGGTTTTTGTAACAAGTAGTCAGTATCCTGGTCCAATTATCCAGTAGAATTTAGTAAGATTCAATAGTGCTTCAGGATTACAACTGGTAGACTACTAACTAAAGTAATTAAAATTTAATAAGTTTATTAATAACAATAAAGTTGTCTAGGAGTATAATATCAAAGTAAATTATAGTAATCAATTGAATATAATACAGAATACAAGTTGCTACACTTCTCTCGTGTACAGTAGTATTGTACTGATGGCACATCACATCTTTATGGCTTTTAAGTACCGTCTAGTACATTGTTAGCATTTAATAACATAATACAAATATATACAAGTAAGTTTGTCTCAAGACTCGACTAGACTTAACCAGTGACTGACTTAATGTCCTCACATAAACTAACTTTTTGACCAACCTGGCAATCAGAACAGCTTGCTTGAACAATAAAACGACTGATAAGCCGAACAGCAATATAACAAGCAACAGCGACACAGAATCAGGAACAAGGAGATAATATAACGACACTAAGTAGGGACCATCTGCAGATCCTCCACAAAAGTCACAAAACTCCCATACCACTGAATCTAAGTTCAGCATTAGAAAATCCCCGACTGTGACAGTACACTGATACCAGTACAAATTAGGTCAGAAGCTACAGCTAAGGACCTGAGTTTCTCAGAGTGTCTATGCGACGACACACAACCTCAGTACAACGCCGAAAATCACCAAGTCTAGGCTATGTTTTGAGAACAGAGTTACACAGAACTAACAACAAGAAAGTGACAGAGACGATCTTCCAACAAGAGCCATCAATGGAGAGGCCGTGTTGTTGGAAGGCACGTCAAACCGACAAGAAAGCGCAGGCCAAGCAGTCTCTCACTCCAGGTGAGGTGTGATCACCCCACCCTGATCACGTGACTCTCTGTGGACGGCTGCTGCCCAGCAACACAGAAGCCGGCAGTGAAACAAGCGAAGTGAAAACTACAGTAGTTAGACAATGCTCTGAATAATATATAAATGTTACATCCTACCTAATAATATAACTAAGGCAAATAATAATATAAAGCAATATATTTACGATTTAGCTAATACCGCAAATATAAGCAATATAAAATTATATGAACAGGTAATATACATTATACACATTGTGACCCATTCAGGGGCCGCAATACCTGGCCTCTTCACTGGTCGCTACTAGGTCCACCCTCTCCCTGCTGCATGAGCTTTATCATACCTCTTCTACCTCATTTTCCAGGTTATTCCACTTCCTATGGCTGAATAAATACTTCCTAACATCCCTGTGACTCATCTGAGTCTTCAACTTCTAATTGTGACCCCTTGTTGCTGTGTCCCATCTCTGGAACATCCTTTCTCTGTCCACCTTGTCGATTCCTCTCAGTGTTTTATAAGTCGTTATCATGTCTCCCCTGTTTTTCCTGTCCTCCAGTGTCGTCAGGTCGAGTTCTCTTAACCTCTCCTTGTAGGACATGCCCCTTAGCTTAGGGACTAGTCTTGTTGTAAGGCTTTGCACCTTCTCTAGTTTCCTAAAGTGCTTGGCCAGGTGAGGGTTCCAAACTGGAGCTATTTACTACAATATGGGCCTGACGTACACCGTGTACAGGGTCCTGAACGACTCCTTACTGAGATGTCGGAATGCTATTCTTAGGTTCGCTAGTCGCCCATATGCTGCAGAAGTTTGGTTGATGTGTGCCTCAGGAGATGTGCTCGGTATTGCGTAAGAACTCGCCTATTTGTGGTTGCAAGGGTCGAGACTCAGCTCCTGGCCCTGCCTCTTCACTGATCGCTACTGGGTCTTTCTCCCTGCTCCATGAACTTATCATACCTCGTCTTAAAACTATGTATGGTTCCTGCCGCCACTACATCACTTGCTAGACTATTCCACTTCCTGATAACACTATGGCTGAAGAAATACTTTCCTAACATCTCTTTGACTTGTCCGAGTCTTCAACTTCCAATTGTGACCCCTTGTTTGTGTCCCATCTCTGGAACATCTTGTCTGTCCACCTTATCTATTCCTCGCAGTATTTTGTATGTCGTTATCATGTCTTCCCTAGCCCTCCTGTCCTCCAGTGTCGTCAGGCCGATTTCCCTTAACCACCTTTCTTCGTAGGACATTCCCCTTACCTCTGGAACTAGTCGTGTGTGTGTGTGTGTGTGTGTGTGTGTGTGTGTGTGTGTGTGTGTGTGTATGTGTGTGTGTGTGTGTACCCACGTATTTGTGGCTGCAGGGATCATTTCGCAGCTCCTGGCCTCTATTCTTCCCTGGTCGCTACTAGGTCCAATCTCCCTGCTCTAAAAGCTTTGTTGTACCTCTTCCTAACGTTATGTATGGATTTTAACTACTATATCACTGTCCATACTGTTCCACTTCCTGACAGCTCTATGGCTGAAGAAATTTTCTAACACCCCTATTTGAGTTTTTAACTTCCAGCTGTGTTCTATCTCAAACATTCTGGCTCTGTCCTCCTTGACAATATCTCTCAGTATTTTATACGTGGCTATCATGTCCTCCCTATTCCTCCTGTCGATCAGTGTCGTTAGATCGATTTCCCTTATTAACTTCTCCTCGTAGGACATGCCCCTTAGCTCCGAGACTAGTCTTGCTGCAAACTTTTGTACTTTCTCTAATTTACTGACGTCTTTGACCAGGTGTGGGTTCCATACTTATGATGCAGACTCTAATATTGGCCTCACGCACACGGTGTACAGAGTCTTGAATGACTCCTTACTTAGATGTTGAAACGCTGTACTTAGGTTTGCCAGGCGCCCATCTGGTTGGTTGGTTGGTGTGTGTGTGTGTGTGTGTGTGTGTGTGTGTGTGTGTGTGTGCGTGCGTGCGTGCGTGCGTGCGCGCGCGCCCCCCTCAAGTCATTCCTCTTTTCGATCACCTATTAACTAAAATATTTTCAGACATCTCTTTGACTGTGTGTCTCTGCACCTTCCTTCCGCATCCCCTTGATCATGGTCTTCTTAATTCAGTCTATCAGTTTCTCCCCAATCAGTTACCCTTGAAGCTTTGCTAGTGTTGCAACCCCTGAATGAGTTACAATGTATATTATGTATATATATATAATGTATATTACCTTTTCATATAATTTTATATTGTTTATATTTGCGATAATAGCTAAATCATAAATATATTGCTTTATATTATTATTTGACTTAGTTACTATTGTTAGGTAGGATGTAACATATTACGTGCTCATAGTTCAAGTCCTGATTGTCTAACTACTGTAATTATCGCTCTTTGCTCGTTACTCTGCCGGCTTCTGTTGCTAGGCAGCAACTGTCCATGGAGCTATCACGTGATCGAGGGGGGGGGGGTGATCACACCTCACCTGAAGTATTCAGTCTGGTCTAGACTCTCTTGGTGGTTGGACGTATTCCTGACAAGTGTCTAAATCTCCCTTATTGGCCCTTGTTGGAAGATCGTCTCTGTCTTATTATTATTGTTAGTTCTGGAAAGACTGTTCACAGAACATTGTATAGACTTAGTGATTTTCGACGTTGTACTGAGGTTGTGTGTCGCCTAGACACTCTGAGAAACTCAGGTCCTGAGCTGTAGCTTCTGACCTAATTTGTACTGGTATCTGTGTACTATCACAGTCGGGGATTTTCTTATGCTGATCTTAGATTCTGTAGTATGGGAGTTTTGTGACTTCTGTGGAGGATCTGCTGATGGTCCCTACTTAGTATCGTTATCTCCTTGTTCCTGATTCTGTGTCGCAGTTGCTTATTATATGGCTATTGGGCTTAGCATTCTTTCTATTGTTCAAGCAGACTGTTCTGATTGCCAGCTGGTCAAGAAGTTAGTTTATTTGAGGACTTTGTCAGTCACTTGTTTAAGTCTAGTCGAGTCGTGAGACATAGCGAACTACTTAGAGCATGACTCACGACGGGCTGGAGTTTTGAGACTCACTGACCGCGGGTTCAATCCCGGCCGGGGTATGGTTTGGTTGGTTTACTTAGAGCACTTACACACACATACACAAGCTTATTTGTATATTGTATTAAATGCTAATGTACCAGACGGTACTTAACACTTATAAATGTGATATGTGCTTTCAGCACAATAATACTGTACACGAGAGAAGTGATTAATTTTATTTTGATTATTGTGATTAATTTAATTTGATATACGCCTAGACAACTTAATTAATAAATTTATTAAATTTTAATTTCTCTAGTTAGTAGCCTACCAGTTGTAATCCTGAAGCACTATTGAATCGTACTGAATTCTAATGGATAATTGGACAAGGATACTGACTAATTGTTACGAAAACCCAGTAACAGGCTGGATGCTAGAAGGACAGTCCTTACTAGTATTCACTGGAGATCTCTAAGCTTTTTTAGAATCGCGTTTTTTGTAACAGCTAGTCGCCTTTCTCTTTGCCAAGGTCGTCAGGATCCGTTCCTTCAACCTTCCCTACAGTGCATTCATCTCATTACTGGTTCTAATCTAGTTGCAAATCTTTGGACCTTTTCTACCAGGTGTGGGCTACGTGCCCTCACCTTCTCCAGTTTGAATGACCTTGGGCTGAGCTCTAGAGGTCACTTGTTAGATCACATCTACAGTCCTTGTAGCTTACCACTCTCCTACCTGTTTTTCCTTTCTATTAGTTTTACATTATAAGCAATAGCATACAAGACACAAACCCCTCTATTAGATGGTCGTTCACATATATTAAAACGGCAGCAGTTCAAATACTGATCCCTGTGGGACCCCACTCGTTACTGTCGACCAGTCAGATGTGTCATCCCTTTCGGATACTCTCGGCCGTCCGTCATTCAGGTACCTCCTCACCCAATGGAGCACTCTGCCTCTTAACCTTGCTTAATTTTCTAATTTCTTAAATATTCTCTTGTGTGGTACCGATTCAGATACTTTCCTGCCGTCCAATATAATGCAGTCTACACATCACTGCCTTTCTGCTTTATCTCTGCCAGAGACCTCCTACAAGTTCTTGAGATAGGATTTTACATCCCTAAATCTTTAAAAAATTCTTTTCTCCAAGTACTGCAATATCCTCTTTCTTTACAATCTTCTCCAGAACTTTTGGATGTGTGCATGTTAGAGATTCTGGCCTGTGTGTGTGTGTGTCCCCCTTTTTATATGAAAGCACCACATTTGTCTTACTCTTTTTTTTTTGACAGAATTTCTGATAGAGATTGACTGAAGATCTACAATGATGGGTCACGTAGCGGTTCTTCTCTCAAAACCTTTGTAGATATGTTGTTTGTTCCCATTGCATTTGCATCATCGAGCTCTTTTTGTAGTTTCGTCACTTCTTTCGCTATAATGCTTTCAAACACCTACTGATCTGCTCTGATTATGTTGCCTTCTGGAAGCTCTCCACTTTCTTCTGTGTAGAAGCAGAAAAAAAAAGCTCTTCACTACTCTGTCATTTTCCGTCAGCTTCCTCCGTTTTGAGTGAAATATGTATCCCCGAAGGTGGACCTTCAAGAGGTTTTCAGATTTTTCCTTTTTTTTTTCTTCCTCCAACTTCGTTTTTATTCACCTCATAAATGAAGGTCTCATACAATCGACAAAATATCGACACCTGTGTATAATCACCGGGACCAGGTATACTTCTAGTAACTGGCACGTGCGGTGACACGGTGATTGAAGTTATTGAATTCATTACCAGTATTCTGGAATGGCTGGATAACTTCCAAAACCCTCAGTGATATGGTTCTCAACGGCCAGAAAAGATGCCTCCTAAAGTCAGTGCCGGATCAGCCGGGATGTGGTTCGTACGCTGGACTGCGTGCGGCCAGCAGTAACAGCCTGGTTGATCAGGCTCTGATCCACCGGGAGGCCTGGTCGTGGACCGGGCCGCGGGGGCGTTGATCACCGGAATAACCTCCAGGTAGACTCCAGGTAATTCAGCGACGGAGAAGAGTGAAATTTAAGTGTGTAGGTGTTGCAGATATGATCATTTTGGGAATAAAATATATTTAAAAAAAATTATTTCCGCTAAATCACGTTAAGCAAATTTCAATTTGGCTCTTCTGAACGTCATTATTGAACAACTAAAATATCTTAGGGCCAGGATAGTGCCCATTAAATTTTGTCTGCGTGTAGGCAAATTTATTGTAATAAAACAGTTAAAAAATTGGAATAGTTAGAATCTTTGCCATAACTATTGGAACTAAATTTTCACCATTGCAAGGTTAATGCTTTTATTGGGCGTCTTTAATCCAAATTTGCCATTTTTTTCTCATTTATCTTCAAAAACTGAAGACTTCTCATGTACTTCAAAATATTAAATGATGACATGTTCAATAAGAAGGATGACATCCACTAAGTTTACTTCGACTTGGTGCAAATTTGATATTTGATTGAGGGTGTCAATGAACCTGGAATCGATGGAATCAGGTTAATTACTGGATAATGCTTTTGCTGATCGGCTTCAAACTTTCACCATTGGTGAGCTTTATTAAAGCAAAACTTTTTCGCTCACTTTGAGCTGTGGAATTTTTAATTTGATCATTTTATTAAATAAATCGTTTCCCCACTTTACTCAAAAACGCATCTTCTGGTCGGCTTCAAACTCTAGACGCTGGTGTATCTTATTTTCTAACATTTTTTGTACTGACTTCTGTCTATGGATAACAATTTGCCATTTTTATACAAGTTTTATCAAATTGGATTTAGTTAAAAATGTAAAAAAGAAAAAAAAATAAGGAATTTTTAAATTTAACGAGGATGGACTTTTCTATGTACCAAATCTTTCTCAGCAAGATTTTAATTTCTTTCTCCAAAATATTTGTTTTATATCACGAGAATGCATTCATAGATCGGCTTCAAATTTTCAACCCTGGTCTACTGAGTGGTTGTCCCTCCCCTTTTTTTTCTCATTTAACTGTGGCTGCAGGGATAGATTCTGAGGTACTGGCCCCGTCTCTCTGCTGGCCGCTACCAGATTTTCTGGTAGCGGCCAGTTATATAAGGATTCTGCGTGTACCACTTACTGTCTAGATCTTTCCACTTCCTAACCATTCGACGACTAAAGTAGTATTTCTTAATATCCCTGTGACTCATTTTTTCTTTTAGCTTACGGAGATAAATAGTAAACCATACAGACAAATAAATCCGTTTGTGACATGATAAAGCCCACTGTGTGGGTGAAACATTGTCAATAAAGGTTTATTTCTATTAACGTATAGCTGTGACTGTGTACCTGAGACCAGCCTCTCGGACTCTCCCTGTCCACTTTGTACGTATTAATTTTATCACCCGTAGCTCGATCACTAGCGCACTCAGCTCACACACTGAGGTCCAGAGTTCGAATCTCCTCCGGTACGGCTGGAAAACATTATGGACGTGTTTCCGTAAGACACCTGCCGTCCATGTTCACCCATCAGTGTAAAATGGGTACCTCAGTGTTAGTCGATTGGTGTGGGTCGCATCCTGGGACAAAGCTGACCTAATTTGCCCGAAATGCTCAGCATAACAAGAGACTTTCTGTATAGTAGTATGTTATTGATGTCAGCTAGACCTTGTAAATGTACTTGTAGTAAATAAAGATATTATTATTAATTATTTCTGTCTCTTCATGTCGTCAGGTTTAGCTCTAGCCTCTCTTCATAGTTCATAACTTTCAACTCTGGGACTAGTTTCAATACAAAGCTGTGTAATTTTTTTCCCAGCTGCTTTATATGCTTCACCAGATGGGGGTTCCAAACTGGCGCTGAATACTCCAAGATGGGTCTGATATATGCTTCGAATAAGGTCGTGAATGCCTCTTTGTTGATATTACTGAAAGTTACCCGTAAATTTCTCGTCTCGCGTTTGCAAAAGTATTAGGTTAATGTGGGTCTTAAGCCGAATTCTCGAAACTATGCTCACCCAGAGTCCTCTTTTCAGCCTTAGTCACCTGAACCTGTACACGGTATTCGGTCGTCTCTGCCATTATCCAATTTTCATAATTTTGCATCTGCTTTGCATCCTGCAGCATGTAGTGATCTATTTGCAGTCTTCCCTGGTCTACTACTGTTTGTTTTCTCATTAGTCTTACGTCAACTGTAAACGTGGACATCTCTGACCTGATTTCCAGTGCCTCGCTGTTGACACACACTAAAAACAGTAATTGTTCAGGTACTGACCCTTGTGGCACCGCACTTGGCACACAGTCCTATTCAGAGAGAGAGAGAGAAATGCCAGCTGCCCTAAGTTACATCAATCACCAGCTAAGAGCTATATCAGCTTGGGGAAATAGATAGCAAGTAACATTTGCACCTGAGAAAACGCAAATGATGATGGTCTCTAGGCACCATGATGGTAATGCTGGTGCAGTAGTAAGGATGAATGGGAGGGTGTTGGCACCTGGAGAAGAAGTTGATATCCTTGGGGTGAAATTTGATTCCAAACTGACCATGAAGAACCATGTTGTAAATCTTGCAAACAAGGCAGCCAGGAAGCTTACAGCACTTCGCCGTATCTCACATCTGCTTGACAGTAGGGGTTGCAAGATTCTGTACGAGGCACAAGTACGCTCACACCTTGAGTATGCTCCACTTTCTTGGTTTGCCTGCCCCCCCCTCATCTGCGATTGCTTGACAGAGTAGAGAACAGAGCAAGACGTCTCATCTCTCGCCTTGACCCATCCTGGATAGATCTGTCATTTCAGCAGAGCCTTCAACACAGGAGGGATGTGGGTGGGCTTACTGTTATGTACAAGGCCAATATTGTCAAAGTACCACACTTGGATCCACTTCGAGGACAGCGTGAAACAAGCTTTTATGCTACAAGACGGGCAGGAAGCAGCTTCACTCTGGCTGTACCCTTCTCCAGAACATCACTCTCTCCGAGATCATATATACCCAGGATGACTCGAATATGGAACACATTCGTACAGCATAATGATGTCAACGAGATAAAGTCAGTTGATCAAATGAAAATGCTGGCCCACAGATGGCTCCAACTTCATCCTGTTCCCTACTTGTATGTCTCACAACAATAAAAATGCTTTCAAATGAGCTGATGTAGGTAACAGCTCTTAGCTTGCCAATAAAGTTAGGAATCCTTAACCTGTAAATAGCTTGTCAATAAAGCTAGGGATCCTTAACCTTGTCAAACCCTGTGTAAAAAAAAAGAGAAAGAAAGAAAGAGAAATGTAAAGCAGTGTCACTGGAGAAGGCTAAACTGAGTGATGGTAGAGGCAGTGTCCCGGGGTCAGCTCCCTCATCAACATTCTATCTGACCTCTTATCCTTCACCTTCCTTCCCTTTCTCACCAGCCTGATAGCATCCAGCATCTCCCCTACAATGCCCTACAATGCCCCACAATGCCCCCACAAAGCACCATTAGCTAGACCTCGGGATGGCGATTTCACGGTTAATGAAATGTTAATGTCAATTTTACACTTATCAAAAGAAATTTATAAAACTGGAACTTCGCTTAACAGTTGACCACATCCTCCAACTATTTTTTTTAGCGTTCTACAGAAAACACACGTTCCTGGACATTACGCTCCTGGACACTACGCTCCTGGACACTACGCTCCTGGACACTACGCTCCTGGACACTATGCTCCTGGACACTACGCTCCTGGACACTACACTCCCGGACACTACACTCCCGGACACCTACGCTCCCGGACACCTACGCTCCCGGACACCTACGCTCCCGGACACCTACGCTCCCGGACACCTACGCTCCCGGACACCTACGCTCCCGGACACCTACGCTCCCGGACACCTACGCTCCCGGACACCTACGCTCCAGGACACCTACGCTCCAGGACACCTACGCTCCAGGACACCTACGCTCCAGGACACCTACGCTCCACGTCATAACGCTCCAGATATACTCTGGAGATGCTAGGCGTATGACGTCTGTTTATGTCGTTTCTGTCACTTAAGGGCAAACACATTATTATGTAATAACCTACACAGAATTCATCTAACCTAGCCTAACATAACCAACAGAAACAAATATTAAATTTCGTGTAATATTTTGAGCGTGATGAAATACACGAAGGGAAGGTCAGCGAAAAAAAAAATCAGGCTGGAACTGAAGTGTTTTGATCCGAGGTGTGGACACTTCATTCTTTATACTCCGGTTGGGTACGTGGCGGTGATGTTTAGCAAGACAAACTTTAATTATAATGATACATGTAGTTAATACCTGTGCTACCAGTATGATCTATCAGATTTGATACAGCCTGCTGCGCAGGCGAAAAGTGGTCTTATATAGTTTTTAATTACTGCCTGCGAGTCTATTATAAACAACTTGCCGGTCTTCCCCAGGTCATTTACTGCCATAATAAAACATTTAGCGTGCAGTAGTAGAGAGATCAATTTTATTCACTGTAAGAGGCTCGGAGGGACAGTTTTGTCTAACATACTAATAAGTTTTATAGCAGACGCTCATCTTTAGTTGTTTCCTGTGCTACTGTCTTCTGTTTGAGTTTCTTACCCCCTCCACCCCCTTCAGGGGAGGTTCCTTGATGATGGTTAGAGACTCTTGGTCCAAAATTATAATTTATTCTCTCCTTCCTTGGATCTAACTTGAGTGCCTTCTAGTCCCCAGATGCTGTATGCCCCCTACGGTTTTAGCGTTTCCCCATATATGTATATCACTACGTTGGATTCTCTCTCTCTCAACGCAGAGAACAAATGTCAGCCATTTCATCATAGGGGAAAAAAAAAAACGACGTTCTGTTTTGTAGTGCAGGAGCAGAGCGTTTTATGGGTACGGAGGCCCCCCTCTCCCCCCCCCACCCCAAAAAATAATAGATGTTAACAGACCATTTTCTGGGGTAAGAATATCTTTAATAAATTTACTAGAAATGGAGTAGCACAACAGTACAGTTGTGTTTGGAAATATGGAGGAGGATACATAGTGTAAGCACAGTCAGGCTTGAACACCTGCTGACATGGAAACAAGGAGATGGATGGATACGATGACTATAGCTGAACATAATCAAGTAAAGCAAGGATTAATATGGAAATTAAAAAGGAAAAATGCAATTTAAAAAAAATAAAAAGGAAGTTTAAAAGGTCTCTTTTCAGTACACTCCGAAAATATTAAGTGAGCAGAGATAACGAAGAGATACAGAAATTATCTCCAATTCATGCTAATACCGAGAAGGAAATTAAAGGTTTGGTAGATAAAATTAGAACAGTTACAGCTGGCACAAAATATTTCTGAAAATGTCAACAAAAGTTTATGGAAGGAGTAGAAACCTCTCGAAGACTGATGACAGTTTTGTAAAATTCACTGGAGAAAAAGTGAACAACAGATGGTATTAAGTTAAAGAATTCACTGCCAGAGCCAATATTAGTCAAGAAATTAAAAGTAGTTTTCAAATAAAGTTACTGAGGGACGTTGTTATTGAGGGACGCTATTATTAAGGGACGCTGTTATTGAAGGACGTTGTTATTGAGGGACGCTATTATTGAGGGACGCTGTTATTGAGGAACGCTATTAAGGAACGCTGTTATTGAGGGACGCTATTATTGAGGGACGCTGTTATTGAGGGACGCTATTATTAAGGGACGCTGTTATTGAAGGACGTTGTTATTGAGGGACACTGCTATTGAGGGACGCTATTGAGGGACGCTGTTATTGAGGGACGCTATTGAGGGACGCTGTTATTGAGGGACGCTGTTATTGAAGGACGCTGTTATTGAGGGACGCTGTTATTGAAGGACGTTGTTATTGAGGGACGCTGCTATTGAGGGACGCTGTTATTGAGGGACGCTATTATTAAGGGACGCTGTTATTGAAGGACGCTGTTGAGGGACGCTATTAAGGGACGCTGTTATTGAAGGACGTTGTTATTGAGGGACGCTGCTATTGAGGGACGCTATTATTGAGGGACGCTGTTATTGAGGGACGCTATTATTGAGGGACGCTGTTACTGAGGGACGCTGTTAAGGGACGCTGTTATTGAGGGACGCTATTATTGAGGGACGCTGTTATTGAGGGACGCTATTAAGGGACGCTGTTATTGAAGGACGTTGTTATTGAGGGACACTGCTATTGAGGGACGCTATTGAGGGACGCTGTTATTGAGGGACGCTATTGAGGGACGCTGTTATTGAGGGACGCTATTAAGGGACGCTGTTATTGAAGGACGCTGTTATTGAGGGACGCTGTTATTGAAGGACGTTGTTATTGAGGGACGCTGCTATTGAGGGACGCTGTTATTGAGGGACGCTATTAAGGGACGCTGTTATTGAAGGACGCTGTTGAGGGACGCTATTAAGGGACGCTGTTATTGAAGGACGTTGTTGAGGGACGCTGCTATTGAGGGACGCTATTATTGAGGGACGCTGTTATTGAGGGACGCTATTATTAAGGGACGCTGTTATTGAAGGACGCTGTTATTGAGGGACGCTATTAAGGGACGCTGTTATTGAAGGACGTTGTTGAGGGACGCTGCTATTGAGGGACGCTATTAAGGGACGCTGTTATTGAAGGACGCTGTTATTGAGAGACGCTATTATTAAGGGACGCTGTTATTGAAGGACGTTGTTATTGAGTGACGCTGCTATTGAGGGACGCTATTATTGAGGGACGCTGTTATTGAGGGACGCTATTATTAAGGGACGCTGTTATTGAAGGACGCTGTTATTGAAGGACGCTGTTATTAAGGGACGCTGTTATTGAGGGACGCTGCTATTGAGGGACGCTATTGAGGGACGCTGTTATTGAGGGACGCTATTAAGGGACGCTGTTATTGAAGGACGCTGTTATTGAAGGACGCTGTTATTAAGGGACGCTGTTGAAGGACGTTGTTATTGAGGGACGCTGCTATTGAGGGACGCTGTTATTGAGGGACGCTATTAAGGGACGCTATTATTGAGGGACGCTGTTATTGAGGGACGCTATTAAGGGACGCTGTTATTGAACGTTGAGGGACGCTGCTATTGAGGGACGCTATTAAGGGACGCTGTTATTGAAGGACGTTGAGGGACGCTATTAAAGGACGCTGTTATTGAGGGACGCTGTTATTCAGGGACACTATTAAGGGACGCTGTTATTGAAGGACGTTATTGAGGGACGCTGTTATTGAAGGACGCTGCTATTGAGGGACGCTATTATTAAGGGACGCTGTTATTGAGGGACGCTATTATTAAGGGACGCTGTTATTGAAGGACGCTGCTATTGAGGGACGCTATTAAGGGACGCTGTTATTGAGGGACGCTGTTATTCAGGGACGCTATTATTAAGGGACGCTGTTATTGAAGGACGTTGTTATTGAGGGACGCTGCTATTGAGGGATGCTATTAAGGGACGCTATTGAGGGACGCTGTTATTGAGGGACGCTATTATTAAGGGACGCTGTTATTGAAGGACGTTGTTGAGGGACCCTGCTATTGAGGGACGCTATTAAGAGACGCTGTTATTCAGGGACGCTATTAAGGGACGCTGTTATTGAGGGACGCTGTTATTGAGGGACGCTATTATTAGGGAACGCTGTTATTGAGGGACGCTGTTGAGGGATGCTATTAAAGGACGCTGTTATTGAAGGACGTTGCTATTGAGGGACGATATTGGTAGAGATAAACCTTGCTTTTGGCTCTGTTTATAATGAAAAACTCACTAATAGAAAGAATCAATGAGGAAAAACACACAAATGACACAATCATTGCTGAGTTTAGCTGTCATATAGGCCTATTGAAAAATATGATAAAGCATGAAAATAGCATTTACACAGATTAAGTATAAGGAAGAAATTAAAAAAAAAAGCCGAGGATATCAAAGAACTGGAGGGTTATAAATTAGACAAAATCGTTCAAAGGAGAACAGAGTGAAAATAAAAGATTTCATAAAGACTGACATAATGTAGAATGAAAGTTAAAGTGAGGAAGAAAAAATGTTTTTGCAGAGTAACACGACAATATAAAGCCATCAAATGTTTTTTAGGAGAAACGACCGTATGATATATGCAATTCTAATTAAAACCAATAGGAAAAAGGGTCGGCAGTGAGAATACATTTAATATTTTATACATTAATGTAGATGGAGTAATCTAAAAAAATGAAAAAAGATTGGAACACAGGGATATTATAAATAAAAAACATGATATAGCATCTAAAAAATACTTGAAAACCATTTTTTGAAGGAGGTTGTGTTTGACAAATTACTCAAGAGTGAAGAAGAGACAGTAGGGAAGAAAGGAAGAGGACTGACAGTACTGGTAAATGACCTCAGATTATGGAAATCGAAATGCAAGAAACTAAAATTATTGAAATTTCAGGGATAAGAGTACAAAATAAAGCTGAGAAACTCTTAACAGTAAATGTACATAAGCCACCATTCAATAATCTTGGAAAAGAGGAAAGTTCCACACGCTAAATGAGGGATTATATTACACTGACTACAGTTCGGTGCTGCCTTCTCTATTATGAACTTGAAATTTGTTGTACATAGAATTCTGAAAGTTTCTTTGTTCAAGTTCATGAAAGCCATTCTCAAATTTTCTAGGTGCGCATTATGCTGAGAACGTATTTGGTGATATGCTCGTTACTATGCTTACCACAAGATCCTTCTTGCTAGAGGATTTACAGCCTCTATTCCCTCTGCCTGTACTCAGTTTCCTTATTGTTACTTTGCGTTCTGGAATTCTATTCCAGTAAGTACGCAATAGGTAAGAAGTGCAGGTACTCTTTCAGTCTTTCTACATTTTCTTCCGTTTTAATTCTCATATGGTATTAACAGCTTATCTTTTCTTGAACAAGTCCCGACGCTGACATTCATTTAGGATCCCACTTGCCACAAATCCTTATCATGATACCTCAACACCGTCTCTAATTTAAATATTTTATTTATTTTACTACTTTTGATGTTATCTCTACCTGCTTTTCTAATCTGAGAATTTCTGGTGTTCTACATTATCAACTTCTTCTCTACATTCCATGAAAGAACAATCCACTCACTCTTTTCTCTTCGTCTGACTGTCGTAAAACTCGAGTAGGTTCGTAATACAGGACATTTGTCTCTAAACCTGTAGAAGTCGTATTTTATGAATCCTCTTTTCCCTGTCCTTAAATTCTCTCTCTTTAATTTTATACTTTATTATTCCTTGACCGTATACAAGTCAAAGACACAGGTCTGTAAGTCAATTAGTCTTGTCTAAACCTGTAGCTTAGGCAAACGTAGAATAATTCCCTATCTCAAGATGTTGCAGTGTTTGACAGATGGGATTTAGAAAACAGACAAGGTGAATAAATAACAAAAAGGCACAATACCGAGACTGAAACAATACACAAATAACCCGCACATAGAAGAGAGGAGCTTACGACGACGTTTCAGTCCGACTTGGACCATTTACAAGTCACACTAGACAAGTTGAAGAATAAGACTTGCGCAACGTTTGGGAATCAAAGATTCATAAATGTTGCACAAGTGTGTCATTCTTCAACTTGTCAGGTTTCTAATGTTATCGTCCTCGTAAACGACTTCTGCTTCCTGGTACTGATGAATTAGGTAGAGACAGGGGGCGACGGGAGTAGTAATGTTACACAGAAGCTTCTAGCTAGAGGTGTAGATAGCGCGTCTCAATTACTTTACAGAACTCACGAAATCATTTCATCAGGTTCCATTGCATTTTATATAATAAGCTAGGTAGATTCTTCACTTAGTCCTCTGATTTGAGAATTAATTTCTTTTTCTCTCTCTCTCTTTCCCACACACACAGCGCACCGGTCTGAATTGTTTCTTCACTTCCATCCTTTATTAAGTTTATTACATTGTCATTTACGACAATATTCATTTTCCTGTTGCTGTGTAGCAGTTTCACTCTGATTTGGTCGTTCTTCACTCTAACGCTTCTCTCCTCACCCATGTATATACTTTCCTGGACGATCTGCTTATTCTCCTTGTCCCTTCCACCTCCTTACTAAGTCAGTCATGGATTTCATAATTTTTAGTTTTCGTATTACTGTCTGGGTCTCCTGGTCTTTGATAGTGGCCTGTATATTTATCTCCATGTAATAAATAGAGAATTTCTGGATCACTTTTTACTTTGCATTAAAATCACCTTTTCTTCGGTAAGTAAAACTGCTACAAAAATAAGCCGAGTTTGTGGTAGATATATATTCTATTTATACATATACAGACGTATGTTGTTCACAGACGTATGTGCGCACATGATCATCTATGTGCATACGTGCACATACTCTCACATATACACACATACCTTCTCGTGTGTACACATACTTAGATAAACGAACATTCGCTCACATACATACAAACATTCATGAGCAACATACAGTACACAAGCCACTAAGGAATGTAAAATGATCATACATACATAAATACCAACCTTCATACATATGATACCCCACACTCAAATACTCAGACATACAGGTAAACAAGAAAACTATTGTAGGGAGAAAAATAAATATGAATTAAAGGATAAAAAAAGGTGGATAATTGGGAGGGGAGCACTTACTCGTGGTCACGATCCTCGCAGGGAACTGATTATGTCCCGCTGCGTCTCTATTCGTTCTGAGTAAGCCTGAGATCCGCAGAGACTGCATAATACTGCGCTTCATTACGAGGTACTGGATTCTGCTTCAGGGTGATGAATTATGTTCAGAAGGTGTTGGGCGTTCTCGAAAGGTGTTATTCTTTTTTTTTTCTTTTAAACTCAATGTACTGTACTTTGATACGACTGAATATCCTAAAGTATTTGGGCGATACACACAAAATTGTTAGCTACTCCCCGAAAAGGAATACTTAGTGAGTGGGAATTCTCAAGGAATACTTAGTGAGTGGGAATTCTCATTCTCACTCCCTCCCCCGCGGAAGGTTCTCGTTTCCGTAGCTGCGAACACATTTTCTGATCGGATTTTAATTTTCGACACTGCTACACCAAATATATAGGAAGCTTCGGAATGCCATTAAGTTATGCAGGTGAAACAAACCATACCACGGGCGGGATTGAACCCGCGGTCAGAGAGCCTCAAAACTCCAGACCGTCGCGTTAGCCACTGGACCAGCTAGCCACAATAAGATTCGTCCAACTAGGTATATTTCATTACGATTTCGTGAGTTATGCAGGTGCTTTTCGCTATTAAGACAAAAATGTAACATTGGTTTCTGAGCAATAAATTAAGGAAGCCTCGTCTGACACAGCTTCCAACCTTCAAATTTGGTACATCTTTCTAAGAGGAAAGTTTCGATCGTAATTAGGCTTTCTGGGTACCACTTTCCCAATTTTACAAATTATTTTATTAATTTCATCTCTGCAATAACTTAAGAATGATTTGTTGGAATGACTTCGAACTAACAATTAAGCATCTAACATAGAGGAAGGTTCTATGTACTTTCAATTTATGCAGGTACAATGTTGCAAATCTGTTAAGATATTAGATAAGTAGGCTTTTTGGGGTTTCTGTGCTATAAATTGAGTATTACTCTATTGATCGGCTTCAAACTTTCAGTAGTGTATTTTGCTCAAAGGAAGGTTCGAAATTATATTTGTAGGTGTAAGTTCCAATTTATCACTCGTGTTAAACTGGAATACATTTTGTTCAATATTTGAGAATGTCTCTTTATATTGGCTTTCATCTCTCAGTGCTGATTTAACTAGCATTGAGAAAAGTTTGCATTTCCACTGAATTTTTACAGGAACTAATTTGTGAATTTCAAAAGATAAATTGAGGGGCATCATACTAGTCCTTCAACAGCACTACTGGAGGCAAAGTTTCCTAATTTCAAAATTCCGAGTCATACAGTTCTGCTATTATGTGCTGAAGTTTGAGATAACGTGTTGGAATCTGACAGCAATCCAACAGAGGAACACTGCATACTCAAGCGCTGTATTAGGCTGAGACTGATCACCTTGTACCCAGGGTGAGGGACTGATTACATCAGACCACTTCTCTACTTCATCCACCTCGTCTTCCACTAACGTTGAAGTCTGCAGGATTGTGACTCATCACTGTATTTGACCGATGAAGCTTGCAGCGCAAGTGGAGCGGTTTAGACTGCAAATATTCGGTTATTCACATAGTATCATTAATAAAAAGTTCATTTAATTCTGAAGAATAAAAAGGCACAATGCAGTGGACTGGAACAATATACAAATAACCCGCACGTCTAAGAAATTTAAGACGTTTCGGTCTGATTAGTTAATGATCCAAGTCGGACCATGAAATGTTTGCTTGAAAAGGCAATGGTTTCTATACGTGTCTTTCACTTTCAGCTCCTAACTATATCGTGATCCTCAGTGTCATATACATTGGATGTAGACGCTTCTCAAACACCAGGGTTTGAGAAGCGTCTACATCCTTAGGGATCTCCGATTTTTAATAAAAAAAAAAAAAAATTGTCGAGTCCCCGGGTGTTTCAACCATCACTGTCACTTTCTCTACGTAGTGGTATGTAGTTTTTAAGACTCCCACATTAAAACAAAAAAAAACAGTCACCATTTGTCTGGAACTAGTCCGTCGTGTTGAGTAGTTGTTACACCACGCAGTGTCATCAGGAGACCCAAGTGTGATAGGTACAAGACTTTCATAGCCAGTAACAGTTTTTTTTTATAGCGATTAACTGAATGACGGAGAATGTGTCCTCTTCTTAGGTCACCCTACCTCGGTGGAAGACGGCAGGTGTGCTAACACAAACTCAAAAAAGCTCTTAGTCGTCTAAGCGATATCAATCCAACAGAAAAAAAACATAGGAAATGATTCTAACTTTTTCAAAAAATAAACGAATCTCTAATTCGTTATCAGGAATTCACTGGTGTGTTGCAGTGAATGGCCTGGTGTTGTCTAGTGGTCATTTTATTAGAAAAAATGTAATAAAGAAGTGTAAACTTGTTTTAAGGAAGAAGCATGATTGAAACCTTCTTTCTAGTTTCCACCAGTCAATTGCTCTAACAAGTGGAGTGTGATTACTATAACTACCAGGTTTCATGTAATGTTAGTGGGCGCCCTTAAGCACGTCGACAGACGCAAGTTTTCGTGGAGATTCTCTCACCAACACTATCTGATCAGATATAGATCTTGGATTGCTCCCTATAGAAGATTAATAATAGTTTATTACGAGTGTTATGACAAACTGACATAGTTTAATGTCTAAGAGCTATATATGACAAAACAGTAAATATATGCTTGTATCGTCAGAGATGGGGAAGCCTGCAAACATTAACTGAAATATGGTCGAGTTTCTTATTTAAATGTATTTTTTTTACATATGGATGGTGCTGAATAACAGCAGGGCTTAACAAAAGATTATGTAATGTCTCCATAGGTTTAAAGATAATGAATCTGATTTTGAGTGGAATGTTGCGTACTTTTTGCAGATGACACAGTTTTTAAGAGAATCTACTTTGAAACTGGAGATTAAGCGCATTTTACCAAAATGTATGCTTGAGCGTCTAGCAAGAAGCTCTGGGCCTGCTAGAAGAGTGCGGAGAGGCGAGTCGTCTACGATAGGGGCAGGTTTTGAAGTGCAGAAATATTGTACTGAGGAACACCGATTCACTCAGACCTCTGAATCCATCGCTGGCAAGTAAGAGGTCGCTACTATCGTCGAGCATCGTAGGGCCGTGATATATTAGACACATGTGTAACAGTTGGGTATCTTTATTGAGGAAACGTTTCGCCACACAGTGGCTTTATCAGTCCAATACAAAGAAGAGTGGTGAAAATCATAAGGAGTTTGAGGTAACCAGTCCCTCAGCCGCCTGGAGTCCGTGTAATCAGTCCATCAGTCAAGATTGATGGACGGGATTACACTGATTCCAGGCTGAGGGACTGATTACCTCAAACTCCTGATGTTCACCACTCTTCTTTGTATTAGACTAATGAAGCCACTATGTGGCGAAACGTTCCATCCATATACTCAAGTGTTGCACATGTGTCTAATTTATCAACTTACCGGTTCTCTGAACTATTTATATACAATAGTAGGATTTTCGTTGGCTCTTCCACTTTCACACATGTCCTCAGACATTTCGTCTTGTCGGGCCACCATCATAATGTCGGAACCAATAAAAGACTACTAAAACCCGCGTCTAGTTAGCTGAACTTAGGTTTTTGAGATTAGTAACCACCAAGACTACACTGTGCAAGTATGACTGAAGTTGCAATGGTTAAAGCTTCAATCTGACGTTAATGCTCTACTGGTAAGTCAGCTAGAGGGCAAGCTATGGTAGCTTTTCTTGCCCGACTACCTAGGAGGGACACGATCAACTAAAAAAAAAAAACAGCTTGAGGGAGCTGTGAAGCTAAGAAACTTTATTTGCTTTCGGTTTTGTAAAGTTTTCATTATTCTGTTCTATAATATTTAGAGCAATTATAACTGGCTTTGTTTCATTCCTGGGAAATGTAGGTAAATTAACTCGCCTGGTTCAAATGGAGAGACAGAACAAGAATGTTAAGAAATAATTAATAGAGCTGGAACTATCTCTAATAGGATTTACCGATCTACAAGTACCTCTTTTTTTGACAGATGCAGTTAATAAAGAAGTTACGTTTAATAAAGCGGTTATGTCTAATACAGACTTCTGCACGAATACAGCAGAATGTACACACCTGGTGTACAGCATCGTCCCCCCCCCCCGGTAATTGCTCACTATGCAATAATTTCCACATAATTCCCGGTATTTATAAGCTTACACAAGAATTATCACCTTAAGTATGTTATATAACTCTAAGGGAATTATTTACCAAAGCGCTTCCCAGTGGCAATTATTCCTCTGATAATTATGGTTCATCGAGCGGGCAAGAGGAGGCCACTAGAATAATTGCCGACAATCACCTGTCGTATTTAAGTGGCTTTCTCATTACTCCATTACTGTATCATCCTTTGCACTACACTTAATCGCTCTGAGGATGTACCATAACTCACCGCCGGCCTTCACTGTAACGTAGTCAAGCCACAAAATGACGATAATGAACCAAAACAGCAGGGTTGAGTCCGATCCTTATCTTGTGGGTGGTCAGCCTGTCAGCCCTTCTCCCCTCTCTCTTTCTCTCTCCCCCTCTCTTATCTACACTCATTAGCGCCATTTTAATCTCCGAGATAAGTCATCTGAAATCATCACCTTGGTGGTGGATCCTTAATGATGCCAGCGTACAAGGCTAATGGGGGATCGAGGAGTGTTAATCAGGGCCTCTATACAGCTCCTGAAGTGGCGTCAAGCGATGCGCTTTTACTTTTTGTCCCTCACTTTTGTTGGGTGTTCATGGGGCTATTTGCTAATGTTTATGTTTATACTTAGAATAGATCTTATATCTAAAGTATATATTAGAGATGATGTTATTAAGATCTCTTATCAACAAGTGTTAAAAACAATCTTTCATAGTTTTCCCTAAGGTAAAACATTCTGCTCGACAAATAAGATACTGTTAAGATTTTAAGAGAGGCGGGGAAGGGTAGGATGTGTTTTCTGTTGAAATTATAAATAACCTGCAGTTTGATTTTGAAATAAATTTTATCCTCTCTTAATAAAAAAAATCAGTCACGCCATATACGTCTTCTTTTTTCCTTCCTTTGAAATAAATTTGAACGATTTACTCGCCTTAATTACGAGGAAGCAGAGCAATAATGTGCTCAGTGGTTTGTTCTGCTAAATACTTGGAGGCAGCGAGCGCTTGATTAAGTTGTTATCCCGTTAAACTATGCGTCTTATCACCAGTGTAAATCTCCCTATCGATTATTTATGCTCTAGATAATGATTTAATCATGTGCCAGAATGCTTATAGAAGTAATGAGCAAAAAACACAGCACGTGTTCGCTGCGGCATGGAAATTAATGAATGATTTAAGCATTCGCTAATCTAATATTTATGTTGCTATTATTCAAGGTTTAGTAAGGTGGATATATCTTTACTTACTTTAAGACTGAAGATTTTTGTATAACGCAACACATTTTTAATCTGAGTTATCTGGTATATTTAGGCATGGTTAAGCATGACTTAAGACTTACTCCCGCACGAACGTATATGCACGCACTCTCCCTTTGCGCACACACACGCACACACACACACACACACACACACACACACACACACACACACACACACACACACACACACACACACACACACACACACACACAAAGGAGAGACGCTACAGATATCACCAGCATACCACCAGAACGACACAAAAGTCGGAAAACTTCAGTCGGGAATGCAAGGCTAGCTATTGTCAAGAACATTAAAAACGAGTTGGTTTCGGACACTACACACGAAGTACGTAATGTCCATCCTGCAGTTTGCAGCTCCAGAATGGAACGCGCACCCGATCAAGCATTGAAAGAAACGAGAGATGATCCACAGGTTTACGAGTGTGGTATCGGAACCGAAGAATATGAAGTAGCTAACAAAGACTAGGCGAAAGGAAGATCTTGAGAGAGGCAATCAGGACACACAAATACTCACATAAATATATTTGATAGGCACAAGCTGTTTGAAATACGAGAGGCCGCTATGAGACACAGCTGACAGGGGAACATAGTTCTACATGAATGACCACAAAGCTGTGAGGACGGTTACACAAGGAGGCTACAATAACTGAACTTTTAGAGGAACGGTAAACAAGGCGAAATAAAATTTGACCCGTGTGCAACACTTGGGTATCTTTAATGAGGAAACGTTTCGCCACACAGTGGCTTCATCAGTCAATCAAGACTGATGGACTGATTACATCAACTCAAGGCTGAGGGATTGATTACCTTATACCCCTCCTGTTCTTCACCATTCTCCTTTGTATGGACTGATGAAGCCAGTGTGTGGCTTTTCCTCATTAAATATACCCAAGTGTTACACACGTGTCTAATTTATCAACATGTTGGTTCTCTGAACCATTTGTCTACAAGGCAAAATATAACATAAAATATTATTTAATGTCTTTATATGGAGCATAAGACTGTTTGAGAGGCAAACTGAAAAGTGGCGAAATTACATGTAAAAGATGTAAATAAATCCCATGGATTTTAAGAACTTTTTCTGTTTCAGGACATTCGGAAAGTTCGCATAATTTAGTTGAAGTTGGAGTTCCGTGAATGCTAAAAAGTGGTTAATGGAGTTAAATCCGAAAAAGTACAAGGTAATGAAACTTGGATTGGACAGTGAAAAATCAAGATCCAAATTATATACTTAAGATAAAAGGGAAGAACTTACTACAAGCTAACTCTGAGAAAGATTTCTGATTAATGTTCAAATAGAACAGATCTCGAGGTGTGCCGTCAGATACCGCAACAAAATTTTAATAGATACTGTACATAACTTACACTACTTATAAAAAAAAAGTAGCACCAACACAGAGTTCACCTTCGAGGAAAATGTTCAGAAGGTCAAGAGATTTACAGCAAGACTGGTTCCTGAACTGGAAGGGTTGAACTGTGAGAAGTAGTTCAATAAATTTAACCTTACAACCTTGGAACAGAGAAGGACCAGAGGAAATGTGTTAACAACGACCAAGATAATTAGAGAATCCGATAGACCATATAGGGATAGACTGTTTAAAATGACAGGCATAGGGGTGAAAATTAAGTCAATAAGACTTATAGCTCGATTGGTAGCGCACTCGGCTCACACACTGATGTCCGGGGTTCGATCCCCGGTACGGGAGGAAACATTAGGACGTGTTTCCTTAAGACGCTTGCTGTCTGTTCACCTATCAATAAAATAGGTACCTGGGTATTAGTCGACTGATGTGGATCGCATCCTGGGGACAAAACTGACCTATTTTCCCCGAAATGCTCTGCATAAAAAGGGACTTTCTGTATAGCAGTATGTCACTGATGTCAGCTAGGTCTGTATACCTTGTATATGTACTTGTAGAAATAAAGTATTATTATTATTGTGTGGAATGAACTAGATGCGGAGGCGAAGGAATACTTGATAGTGTCAATAGTGTATAAAGCTAATAAGCAAAGATGATTGACCTCATCGCTCTAGGGCCGTGAGGTTGTGCTGCGCCTTGCTCCTGCATTCGTCACTCAGCCTTGGTGGAGGACGGACGTTGGCAGTTGAGCTAGCACCTGTTGGTAGCACTGAGTGATTTTCACAAGATGGCGCAGGCTATCAGGCGGAGAATCAACACTGTGTGTATTGAGGTGTTGAAAGGAGCAGTATATCAAACCAATGCCTCTGTTATGCTGCCTGCTATACTACGGGATACCTACTGCATCAGCAAAGACGATCTGTATGGTATTGCCTTAAATGGAGCAACAAGGATATTTGTGAAATTTGTGACGGCTGCGACTTATGACAAGATGGTGGAAAAATACCAAGACGTGTGTATGACGGTTAATCCTGGTCTGGAAGTACGCATGAGGGACGTATCCAAGTATTATACTTGGGTAAAGTTACGGAATGTCCCATTTGAAGCGGATGAAGAAGATATAAAAGCAACATTCAACGAGTATGGTGTTATACATCAGGCAACAGTTGGAAGGTGGTCTGATAATATGTATGGTGGACTGCGTGAGGGCTCCTTTACCCTCAAAATGTCTTTGCGCAAATCTATACCATCATATGTGACTCTGAGTGACTTTAGAATACAGGTATATGTAACATATGCGGGGCAAAGACGAACCTGTAGACTATGTGGAGCCTTTGATCATATAGCAGCAATGTGTCCTCGTCGATCAACACCTGAGAAAAATGGAGAGGGAAAAGGTGTGTGGAAGGAGAGAGAAGTGACGACCCAGTCTACAGGGGAGCATCTTCAAGATCAGAGAACATGGAGTGAAATCGTGGAAGACAATCCGGAAGAATGTGTAACATTACCGGAGGTGTCTCAGGTTATTGAGAATATGCGTTTGGAGGATGAGGTGAGAAGAGAGGATTTGGGTAGTCAGGTTACGGCTACTATAGATAATGTTATTCAAGAATTCTTAGGTAATCAGAATGAGGGCGAGACACTAAGCATGGTGTCAGAAGGGAAACTTATAGGTGAGGAAGGAATTGAAGAGGTGAGTAATGTGGGTGTTGGGGATAAGCAATTAAACAGGATTAGTGAGGTTGTGGTTGAAGTACACAACGTAGATTGTGGAGATGAGGGAATGCGCATAGTAGAGGCATCACGTAAGAGAGAGGCAGGGGCTTCTGATAGTGATGATGTCCTCACACCAGCGCAACGAACTGGTAAGAAACTATCAGTGGATGTTAAAAAAAAAATAACAGGGGGGGGAGGAAAGGGGCAGAGGAAAGGTGAGGCAAAAAATGGACAATGCGATCAGAATGTTCAGCAAAAACGTAAGGAAAGGCAAGGATATCGGTCGATTGGTAAGCCCCCGATAGCATTTTTAAGTGTCTAACCTTAAATGTTAACGGCCTAAGGGCTGATGTAAAGCGTAAGATATTTAGTGTTTTTTTAAAGAGACTTGGCATACAAGTAGTATTTTTACAAGAGCATAATTTCAGGTATGGAAGGGATTTGTCGGTAGATGGATATAAAGTTTATGCTGGGTATACTGGGAAGCTTAAGGGAGGTGCTGCAGTTTTAATAGCTGAGACCAGTCCGTTCCAATTGTTACATTGGGAAGAAGGGGGAGATGGGAGAGTAGCGAGGGTGGATGGGACATGGGGTGGGGTACGTGTGTGTTTTGTGAGTGTATACATGCCGGCGGACAGTAATAGACGTGTTAAAGAGGAATTTGTAAGGGACACACTAATTTATCATATGCGGGGTTTACCTGTTTATTCATTATTTGGAGGGGATTGGAATAGTGTGATACGTAGAAAAGATGTGGAGCCGAGGGATGCAGGGTGTGTTCTGGGGGTTCTACGAGATGTTTTAGGGGGAGTTGGCTTAACGGATGTTGTGAGGGGGGAGGGGTGGAACGTGGAGCATACATATGTGAGGAGAGGATACGCGGCACGACTAGATCGTATTTATGCTTCTCCCGGGTTACAGGTGGCTACTACAGAAACTATAAATGTAGTGTTTTCAGATCATAGAGGAGTGGTCGTGGATGTGGGATGGGGAGGTTTACCAAAGCGTTACATGAGTTATTGGAAACTTAATGTGAGATTGTTAGACGAGCAGGAAGACGGTGATAGTTTTGTTGAGTGGTGGACAAAGGAGTGGAACAAGGGGAGAAAAGGAGGTGATATCCTACGATGGTGGGAGGATTATGCCAAACCAGGAATCAAAAATTTTTATATGAGGAAAGGAAAGGAGGTAAGTCAATGGAAATATGGCTTACAGAGATATTTGGAAGGGCTGCTGAAACAGTGCTATGAAGGTTTTAGTGGGGTTTATCCAGTACAAGAGATTGAGGGCATCAAAGCGCAATTAATGGAAATGCAGAATGCAAGATTTGATGGTGAGAGAATGAGAGGTGGATTGGAAGATGTTTTATGGGGAGATAAGCCATCAGCCTGTGTTTTGCGGCGATTAAAGACGCGACAGAAGACAATGACTATGATGAATTTGGACGTACATACGGATGTGGGAGGGTATACGACGGGACAGAGGTTAGTAACTACGGAAAGTATGAGTGGTTATGCTGATAAGTGGTTTGAGATATATATGAGAGGGGGAAACAGAAAGATAGCGGATATGAAGATTTTAGAGAAGGGGATACAGAGCAACCTAGAGTCAGCAGATAGAGCGATGATAGAAGGGCCTATAGATGAAGAGGAAGTGTGGACGGCATTAAAAGGGATGAGTGTCGGGAAAGCACCTGGGATAGATGGAATCCCAAATGAATTTTATTTGAGCAACTGGGATGTAATGAAGGAATTCTTGGTGCAGTTGATGAATGTAATGAAGGATAAGGGAAGCATGAGTCTAACACAAAGGACAGGTGTAGTAGTTATGGTTCCAAAGGGGGAAGTACAGAATAGCATCCTAGATTATAGAGGTTTATCATTAATGTGCGGGGATTATAAATTGTTTGCCAGGGTGTTAGGTAATAGATTGCGTAAAGTAATTGGGAAGGTTATAGAAGGGGGACAGATGGGTGTGCCAGGGAGAACAATGTTTAGTGGGCATGGGAGGATAAAAGGTTATATAGAGGAGCGTAGGATGGATGGTGGAGGTGTTCTTGCGTTGGATTGGAAGGCGGCTTATGATTGTGTAGAGAGAGAGACATTATGGATGATTATGAGGAAGATTGGGTTTGGTGAGGAAATCGTGCAGTGGGCGGAAACTTTATATAGAGGTGCAGAAATACGAGTGCAAATTAATGGAAGGGTGGGGAAGATGGTTAGTATGGGTAGGGGGCTGAGGCAGGGATGCCCCATGTCTCAGATCCTATTTGCATGTCTGCAAGACCCATTATATAGGTTGATAAATGTTGGTGTAAGTGAGGGAGAGGTAAGAGTTAGGGGTGCTACGGGTATAGTTGGCAATGTAGATGACACGACGGTCTTAGTGGGGGGAGAGGAGGGGTTAAAGAATGTAAGTAGAATTGTTGAAATATTTAGTGGAGCAACAGGTATGAATGTTAATAGTGAGAAGTCGAAATTACTGGAGGTGGGGTCATGGGTGGGAGGGGAACTGGGAAAAAAGTTTGGATGGCAGGTAGTAGAGCAGTTAAAAATTTGTGGAGTATTGTACAGAGGGGCAGCGCAGGAGACTCGAGAGGCAAATTCTAAAAGGGTAGTGCAAAGAGTATTGCTTAGGTTAGGGGGAATAAGAACGAGTGGTTTAACTATACAACAGAGAGTCATTGTAGTTAATACACTCATTTATCCTAAATTGTGGCACGTGGCTGTGGTGTACCCATTGATGGCGAAAGATGTGCGGCAAGTGCAAAGGAAAGTACTGAATTTTATATGGGGATATGGTTGTCATTGGCTGAGGCAAACGGTTGTAATGACACCGCTGGCAAAAGGGGGATTAGGTTTAATTCCTTTGGGTAGCAGACTGAAGAGCATGTACGTGAAGCATTGTTATCTGAGATTGGGCGGGGAACGTGGTGTCAGAGTGAGAAAAGTGATGGAAGATGTGAGGCGGTGGTGGGGGGGTAGGGAATTAGAGGAGTGTATGAGTATGTTGAGATACTTATTACAGGTAAGAAATCCGGAAAATGTAACGGCGTGTGTTTTGGGGAGGTTGGAAAGGGTTCAAGAGGTGTTGGAAGGGGAGACAGTTTTTCCATTATATAATTGGACACGAATCTGGGGAGACTTCAGTAAGTTACGGGTGAAGTCAAGGGTGAAGGAAACTATGTATAGGTTTTTACATGGGATTTTGCCAACTAAAGTACGACTGTATCAGATGGGAATTTTGAAGTCTCAATGTTGTGTTTTGTGTGGGGGGGAGGAAACAGCATATCATGTGGTGTATTTCTGTGAGCAGATCGAGCGGGCACGTCTATGGTTACGAAGAGTGTTGGATATGGTGGGAGGGAGTGGGTTAGTGGTATTAAGGGCACTGAGTTTGGATATAGAGGGAGTGGGAGATAGTGTGAGGAGGGCCGTCATGTATTTAGTGGTAGATTATGTCTATATATCGTGGGTGATGAGGGAAGTGGGGGGGGAGGAACGAATAAGGGCTTTAGCAGGACACTTCTATAGAACAAAGTGTATAAATGAGGTAGTGTATGGATGTAGATGGGCCAGAGATTTTCCGGTATCGTATAGAGGTATGACTGTGAGAGGGTTGCGCGCATTAGTGTCGTAATGGCTGGGTGGACTGGTCTCTGTAAAAGGGGGGAGGGTAAAATGATTTATATGGATATAGAATATCATGATTATTAAGCATAGTTTCCTGAGAAGCAAGAGGCGGCTTACCAATCGATTAGGGGCTATAATGTTGTATTATTAACCATAGTGCGTGAAAGAGCAAGTCTAAAAATGGCTCTGAAACATGTCATTAAACATCTTGAATTTGTTGAAACAAGACAATACGTGTTTAATAATATACATTCTTGGTATATGTAATACAAGTGTGTATTTCAATATCCAGTGTACAGTTATCATATTGTTTGACATTGTTCACTATAGTAAAGCAGTGTTATTATACAAATATTGTCATAAAGTATAATAGTTGTCAGTATTTTAAAAAGTTCATTGAATAGTTTTAAGATGTTGTGGAGTTTGTTTCATGTTGGCTCATAGATAAACGTGTAAGTGTATTGCGCATATGTAATTTCATTTAGTTCTGTGGAGGACCAGCTAAGGCGTCTTTTCTTTATTAACGCATAGTAATGTTTTAAACTAAAAATGAGAATGTATGGAGTATATAATACTGTTAAAGTACATGTTCATCATTGTGGCTTAGCGCAACTTTTTGAGTGTAATAATAACAATTACGTAAATGTTGGGGGGGGGGGGGGGGGGGTGAGTCACTAATAGTGTAAGTGTAAATTTTTTTAAAAAAAAAAAAAAAAATAAGCAAAGAACCAGTAAATGCCGGCTGATTTAATGTTAAGGAGGAAGGTCAGGAGGATCGTCTCGCCATTCACAAACAACTCGGTGAATATAAACAGCATTAGAGATAAACGTGACCAAGTGAGGTGTGCGTGATGCAGCTGGTTGTGTGGTGACCTGAGACGTCAGTGAGGGTGGTGATAGCTAATAATGTTGTATCCGTGACGGTCAAAGAGAAGCAGAATAAAACGAGTTATTGATGTTTATTGATTTACTAAATCGCTAGTGCTCACTGTATTAAATTTATTAAATTGGTTTTGTACGCTTTGTACATGCATTTGTGTGTGGTGGAGGATCTCCATCCTAAGTGTGTGTGTTTACCTGTCTTAAGTATCTATCTTTGTGGATTTCATTATTTGCATTTATCCAGGTTGCACCCAACAACAGCCAACTAATACTCAAGTACCTATTTACTGTTAAGTAAACAGAGACAACAGGTGCATGGAGATTTGCTCACACTTCTCGTTCTGCTCTGTAAATGATCCCAGACTATTTCATTGTGAACATTTTCCTCATACTATTGAGTCAAAGAAGTAATATAAGGCAGAATATAGCAGGCATCGTTAATGTCTGGTGGGATAAAAAGTGATAATGCCAGTGGTTGTGACTCGCCAAACGATAGAAAACCAAGGGACGAGTATTAAGAAGATAAGAATGATTCACGAAGTAGAAATAGTGTGAGTGAGAAAGAGGAAGAATAATCAACACTATACTACTACTACTACTACTACTACTACTACTACTACTACTACTACTACTACTACTACAGGATATCAGGCGAGTTCATAACTAAGCTAAAGACAGACCTCAGCAGCTTGCAGCTACATTCAACTAGTGACTTCTAGACTTCAACCCAAACAAAAACAAGGTCAGGCAGTTTAAGAAAGGTAAGATCAGATACACAGTACAGCATGGAAATAGAAAAACTACATATATCAAAAAGTGAAAAGAACCTGGGGATGACGCCAAACACTTCATAAGAATTACACAAACTGAAACGTCAGCATCATACGGAGGACTTGCAGACCTCAGACAGCCTTCAAGAACGTGAACAAGAAATCTTTCAGAACTTTATACATATTAGGTTATTGAGTACACAGCCCCAGCAATGAGCCCACTCTTGGTCATGCACATGCAGAAGCTACAAACGGTCCATATATTCGCAACCAGATCAGGAATGCACTGAGAAAAGGTAGGACTAAACCTGGCGATCTTGGCAGGAGGACAAGTGAAGACATTTAGTGCAAACAAAACAGAAATCCATAGTACAGAGAGTGATAAAATGTTTGAATTAAATGGACCATGATCAAGAGGACACAGGTGGAAGCTGAAGACATAAATGAGTCTTTGGTATGTAAGGAAGTGTGTGTATAGCCTCGTGGTGGTTGACAGAGTCACTGACGAAGAATAGGAGTAGATGCAATAAAATCCAAGCGTCTAGAAATCATTGATGCCGATCAAAGCATTTTAGGGAGACGGGGGCCAGGAGCAGTGTCTCGACCCCCTTTTCTCCCGCAAACACAACTCTATCTTTACAAGCACGCATGCGTACACAAGCTCGCACACGCATGCACGCGCACACACCCACAGAGTTGTCGGGAAGTGATGTAGTGGAGGTAGGATCCATACATAGCTCGTGGAGCAGCCATGAGGGGAATTACCAATACTCCCTTAGATGTCTTGAAGAGGGAGCTGGCAGATACCTAAAATCAGTACCGGATCAGCAGGGCTGTGGTTCCTACGTTGGACTACGTGCGACTAGCAGTAACAGCCTCGTTGATCAAGCCCTGATCCACCGGGAGGCCTGGTCATGGACTGGGCCCCAGGGGCATTGATCCCCGAATACTCTCCAGGTAGACTCTACGTAGGGAGAGAGTGGACCTAGTAGCGCCCAGTGAAGAGGTGGGGCCAGGAGCTATGAATCGACCCATGTAACCAAAATTAGGAGAGTACACACACACACAATACCCGTGACGGGGGCCATGATGCCGCCAATAAACGGCGGATTTCGCGCGTCTTTTGTCGCGGGAAGGCGTGGCATGGCGGGTAACAACAATGGTGGACGTGAGGGACCAGGATCCTGCTAAGATTAAAGTCGCTTGTTGACATTCCTGACCGCAAGTCGAGTGCTAGGAGACCAGCTCTCCAGACCACCACCAGTAGGACAAGACCACTGACACCACCACCGCCGAGAGACCACTGACACCACCACCACCGAGAGACCACTGACACCACCACCACCGAGAGACCACTGACACCACCACCACCGAGAGACCACTGACACCACCACCACCGAGAGACCACTGACACCACCACCACCGAGAGACCACTGACACCACCACCACCAAGAGACCACTGACACCACCACCAAGAGACCACTGACACCACCACCACCGAGAGACCACTGACACCACCACCACAGACCACTGACACCACCACCACAGACCCCACACCCCACCACCACGACCACTGAGAGACCACTGACACCACCACCACCACCGAGAGACCACTGACACCACCACCACCGAGAGACCACTGACACCACCACCACCGAGAGACCACTGACACCACCACCACCGAGAGACCACTGACACCACCACCACCGAGAGACCACTGACACCACCACCACCAAGAGACCACTGACACCACCACCAAGAGACCACTGACACCACCACCACCGAGAGACCACTGACACCACCACCACAGACCACTGACACCACCACCACAGACAACTGACACCACCACCACTACCACTGAGAGACCACTGACACCACCACCACCACCACCACCGAGAGACCACTGACACCACCACCACCACCACCACCACCACCGAGAGACCACTGACACCACCACCACCGAGAGACCACTGACACAACCACCACCACTACCACCGAGAGACCACTGACACCACCACCACCACCGAGAGACCACTGACACCACCACCACCACCAAGAGACCACTGACACCACCACCGAGAGACCACTGACACCACCACCGAGAGACCACTGACACCACCACCGAGAGACCACTGACACCACCACCGAGAGACCACTGACACCACCACCGAGAGACCACTGACACCACCACCGAGACACCACTGACACCACCACCGAGACACCACTGACACCACCACCGAGACACCACTGACACCACCACCGAGACACCACTGACACCACCACCGAGAGACCACTGACACCACCACAGAGAGACCACTGACACCACCACAGAGAGACCACTGACACCACCACAGAGAGACCACTGACACCACCACAGAGACCACTGACACCACCACCGAGAGACCACTGACACCACCACCGAGAGACCACTGACACCACCACCGAGAGACCACTGACACCACCACCGAGAGACCACTGACACCACCACCGAGAGACCACTGACACCACCACCGAGAGACCACTGACACCACCACCGAGAGACCACTGACACCACCACCGAGAGACCACTGACACCACCACCGAGAGACCACTGACACCACCACCGAGAGACCACTGACACCACCACCGAGAGACCACTGACACCACCACCGAGAGACCACTGACACCACCACCGAGAGACCACTGACACCACCACCGAGAGACCTCTGACACCACCACCGAGAGACCACTGACACCACCACCGAGAGACCACTGACACCACCACCGAGAGACCACTGACACCACCACCGAGAGACCACTGACACCACCACCGAGAGACCACTGACACCACCACCGAGAGACCACTGACACCACCACCACCACCACCGAGAGACCACTGACACCACCACCACCACCGAGAGACCACTGACACCACCACCACCACCGAGAGACCACTGACACCACCACCACCGAGAGACCACTGGCACCACCACCACCGAGAGACCACTGGCACCACCACCACCGAGAGACCACTGACACCACCACCACCGAGAGACCACCACCACCGACAGACCACTGACACCACCATCACCGAGAGACCACTGACACCACCACCACCGAGAGACCACTGACATCACCACCACCGAGAGACCACTGACACCACCACCACCGAGAGACCACTGACACCCCCACCACCACTGAGAGACCACTGACACCACCACCAAGAGACCACTGACACCACCACCGAGAGACCACTGACACCTGAAAGTCGCTTGTTGACATTCCTGACCGCAAGTCAGGAGACCAGCTCTCCAGACCACCACCACTAGGACAAGACCACTGACACCACCACCACAGACCACTGACACCACCACCACCGAGTCCACTGACACCACCACCACCACCACTGAGAGACCACTGACACCACCACCACCACCACCACCACTGAGTCCACTGACACCACCACCACCACTGAGAGACCACTGACACCACCACTACCACCGAGAGACCACTGACACCACCACTACCACCGAGAGACCACTGACCACCACCACCACCACCACCACCACCGAGAGACCACTGACACCACCGCTACCACCGAGAGGCCACTGACACCACCACCACCGAGAGACCACTGACACCACCACCACCGAGAGACCACTGACACCACCACCACCGAGAGACCACTGACACCACCACCACCGAGAGACCACTGACACCACCACCACCACCGAGAGGCCACTGACACCACCACCGAGAGACCACTGACACCACCACCACCGAGAGACCAGACACCACTACCGAGACCACTGACAAAATCAACACCACTACTGAGACAGGCTACTGACACTACCACCAACCATCACCAATACCGAGACAAACCATTTACACCACCACTACAACAGACCACTGACACTATCACCACTGGGACAGACCTGGTTTATCTTGTGTTGGAGAGCAGGAATGTTGAAGCGTCATGGAGTTGTGGAAAAATAAACAAATGCAGTATAATGCGATCCTTTGACGACATTTCGCCCACACAGTGGGCTTTTTCGGGTCACGAACAGATCAACTACCTACCTCTAAGCGTCTCTGCAGTAAAGACGCCCTCAGCAATTATGCTGAGACAAGCATGGCACTGGCAGAGGGATGCACATGTGCAGTGTATTTCATAGATGGTTCTCTCGACCCTGACAGGAAGAGAGCAGCAGCTGGACTGTACCACAATGGTCACACACAAGGCTGGCGACTCCCTGACCACTGCACGATCCTTCAAGCTGAGCTGGTGGCGATTCAGCAGGCATTGTCACATGCCCTACGACATCGACTCCGACCTGTCATACATGTTGATTCCACCTCTGCAATCAATGCCCTTTCCCATCCTCAACCACAGGACAATGTTCACCTCATCACATCGATTCTGTTCACAATGACAGCCTTAGAAGTTCAGGGTAACAGATCGACATTAAACTGGATCTCCAGCCATGCTGACATCCGGGGAAATGAGGCGGCAGATGATGCAGCCAAGGCAGCCACAGATTATTTACATGTTGGGATTATTGTCCCCATCAGCCTATGCCAGATCAAACTGGTGGCCGCCAGAACAATGAAACTTATGGAGGAGGTCCTAGGTGATACCCCATCTCAACAGTGGTACCGAGCAGCGACTCGGGGAGAACCCCCTCCATATGATAGAAGCTGGTCCAGAGCGCAGTGTATCGCCATCCATCGGCTTCGTTTGGGCTCTCCCACAGGCAAGATGATAGTAGACTAGGCAGAGGAGATGTGCCAGTACTGCCAGTTGTCCAGCGCCCCCTAACGCACTATCTCCTGGAGTGCCAAGCTACTGAGACACTCCACAGGCAACTGGCACTGATGTCCCCTCCCGAAGAAGACCCAGAAAGGACTGCAGCTACACTAGTGTACCATGGAGTCAAGGAACCAGACAAGATGTCGCCCATGATAACGACATATCCTCTTCCTCGCTAGTGTCCACGGTGCTTGAGCAGCATACGTTGCAACATTGCAGAACCCCTTCTCCTTCGGGAGCCAGAGACGGGTCATCGCAAGATTAAGACCCTTGCCAGGACTCCGGTTTTGGCGAACATTATACATACATACATGCCTATGATCCAGCGTGAGAATGTGTCTAGTGTCATACAGAGACGAGAGGTACAGCAGTCAGAGTACCCCATCTCAGGACATTACTGGACATTCAGCTCTATCATCACAAGATCAGACACAGCACATCACCAAGATAAGAGCAGACGATCATCAAGTGTGTGTCTCTACTTCACACGTACTTGCCTAGCTGAGTATTATCACATCGTGGCGATGCCTTCGATGTCTTCCACCTCCCTCTCCCCTCCCACATCCCCTCTTCTGCCCACAACTGCCTCTACCCCGTCTACTCCTGCCTCTAAGGCCTATCCTGCCTCTGCCTCTTCCAAACCCAATTCTTTTTCGCTAAACCTCAAATACTCTAATTCTGATCATGCCACTCTCTGGCCTGAAAATGAATTATACCAGATCACTAATGCACCACAACTTACAGTCTTTAAAACCAACTCAGGCTTCAAACTTCTCGACAGACATTGCTACGAAACATACACCTCACCCTTGACCAGACAAACTTCTAAACGCCGACTTCACCATTATTTGGACTCCTGAGCACCGTGTCAAAAGCTCAGTCATTGCTAAACACGTAGACTATTCTCTCCTGACTGCCTATGATACAAAGAAAACTTCATAAAAGACATTAGTACCAAGAGCAAAGTCTCTGTTGACGACATTTACAGACCTGAAAACTACCATCCTCAATATACGCTGTTCAACTCCTTCTGACGCCTCTACTCTCTTCAACCAAGGAATCCTTGCCAAAACTATCTGCATTCCTCCAAACACTCTTCACTCCGAACTTCCACCCCATCACACAATGCTACAAATTCGGCCACGACAAAAACACATGCACATCCACACAAATCTGCCCCTGATGTTCTAACTGTGGCGGGTCACACACTGCAGTTACAAATTCCTGCCCCTCTAGAAAAGACATTCTCTCCTCCCTCCCCAACCACATCCCTGCACCTCCCTCCCCCACCCCCACTGCCTGGGCTGCTCCACGCACTTGGTCTACCTCTTCTTACACCAACATAGACTACAAGCACCTCTCCATCTACACCTGCAGTAGACTACAAAACTAACTGTCAACTCGCTACTGCTGCCCACTCTGCGATGGTAATCTCTCAAACTTACCAATTAGGTTACTCACATGTCCTTAACCAAATCTTGTCTGCTAACAATCTTCCCTCGCTAATTATTCCTCCTTCCTACTTCTCTTCTAAGTCCCCTACCACCTCTCCCTCCCTCTTTCCCACCCCACCAGCTCTCCTCCTCTATCCCTCTTCACCACATCTACCCCTCCCACCAACACCCCTACTGCTGCTGCTACGACCACCCCTAGCCCACCTCTTTACCCTCTTCCTCATCCCTCACCAAAGCTTCCACTTCCTTTGCACCCACCTTCGCCCACCCCTCTTCCACCACATCCAAGACTTCATCCAGGTCCAACTCCACCTCCTCCAGACGAAATCCACTCAGCCCTAAACCTGCCCCAACTTCTGACAGACAGACTAAAGAGCATAAAACCAGATCCACCTCTTTCTCTCCCTCCAGGAAAAAGGTACGTGACACCCACTAACACACATCCACCGATGGCACCACTATCATGGGCTTTAAACGTAACTCCTCTGACATTAACTTTGCTATGACGAAACCATTAAATCATGTTTAAGGTGATTCAGTTTAACGTACGTTCTTACTTTACAGTAAGACACCTCCTAGCCGAACTCTTTGAAGCAGAGGCCAGATATTGTTTTACTAAACAGTACCTGCCTCAAAGCCCCTCAATGTATCCGCCATGAGACTATGACACCAAAACTAAAAGACGGGTAGTTACTGGGTTCTGAGAGCCTACAGAATTTCCAGTCCGCAGTTCCTCGAAGAAGAACGCACATACATCACAAATTCATTTAGTTCACTACACTTTCCCCTACACTTCATACGTGACTGCAGGAAACGTGAGACACGTATCCTCAACAAGAGCAACACCAATCAAGTTGACGAAAAGCCTCCAAGTTACATCGTTTTACCAGTCAGCAACGTTGCCACTAATGTTTAAGAGCATATTAAATACCGACATATTGTCGGTATTGTATACCTTTCTTGCACAACGTAAGAACATAAGACCAGGACCCCGGAGGAAATGGTATAAAATACCGACACAATGGAAATATAAACACTTAAGCAGTTTGTTGACAACGTTTCGCCCACGCAGTGGGCTTTACTAAGTCACAAACATATCTGGTATAAACCTTGGTAATAAATACCGACAAGTTGTGATGAATGGTTTGAAAAACCGACAAGTTGAAGATTGAGACACTTATGCAGCATATGGGAATCTTTATTCAGGAAACGTTTCGCCACACAGTGGCTTCATCAGTCCAATACAAAGAGGAAGGCGTAAGGAGAGGAGGAGTATGAGGCAATCAGTCCCTCAGCCTGGAGTCGATGTGTTCAGTCCATCAATCTTGTAGAATGTACAGCATACGGCCGTAGACGTGGCTTATATACTGTAGTGAGGTGACGTGAAGCAGGCGGAGGCGGGGTCATAGTGGTACCATCCACTAGTCGAAGTAGGTCTTCGTCCAAAGGTTGAACAAGTGTTGAAGAATTCTTTGTAACAAGATCCCATGATGCTGCAGTGTCTGACAGTTGTGATGAATGGTCAGACACTGCAGCATCATGGGATCTTGTTACAAAGAATTCTTCAACACTTGTTCAACCTTTGGACGAAGACCTACTTCGACTAGTGGATGGTACCACTATGACCCCGCCTCCGCCTGCTTCACGTCACCTCACTACAGTATATAAGCCACGTCTACGGCCGTATGCTGTACATTCTACAAGATTGATGGACTGAACACATCGACTCCAGGCTGAGGGACTGATTACCTCATACTCCTCCTCTCCTTACGCCTTCCTCTTTGTATTGGACTGATGAAGCCACTGTGTGGCGAAACGTTTCCTGAATAAAGATTCCCATATGCTGCATAAGTGTCTCAATCTTCAACTTGTCGGTTTTTCAAACCATTCATCACAACTGTCAGACACTGCAGCATCATGGGATCTTGTTACAAAGAATTCTTCAACACTTATTCAACCTTTGGACGAAGACCTACTTCGACTAGTGGATGGTACCACTATGACCCCGCCTCCGCCTGCTTCACGTCACCTCACTACAGTATATAAGCCACGTCTACGGCCGTATGCTGTACATTCTACAAGATTGATGGACTGAACACATCGACTCCAGGCTGAGGGACTGATTACCTCATACTCCTCCTCTCCTTACGCCTTCCTCTTTGTATTGGACTGATGAAGCCACTGTGTGGCGAAACGTTTCCTGAATAAAGATTCCCATATGCTGCATAAGTGTCTCAATCTTCAACTTGTCGGTTTTTCAAACCATTCATCACAACTGTCAGACACTGCAGCATCATGGGATCTTGTTACAAAGAATTCTTCAACACTTGTTCAACCTTTGGACGAAGACCTACTTCGACTAGTGGATGGTACCACTATGACCCCGCCTCCGCCTGCTTCACGTCACCTCACTACAGTATATAAGCCACGTCTACGGCCGTATGCTGTACATTCTACAAGATTGATGGACTGAACACATCGACTCCAGGCTGAGGGACTGATTACCTCATACTCCTCCTCTCCTTACGCCTTCCTCTTTGTATTGGACTGATGAAGCCACTGTGTGGCGAAACGTTTCCTGAATAAAGATTCCCATATGCTGCATAAGTGTCTCAATCTTCAACCGACAAGTTTGTTTAGAAAGACACGTAAGCAAACACTATAACATATTTATTAGAAAACGTTTCGGTCCTGGGACCTTGATCACTTCTAACATAGAGGTAGAAAGACATTATATATATAGGCGGAGAGTGAGATGTGACGCACGTGACCTGAGGAATGTCATAAGAACATAAGAATGGAGGAACACTGTAGAAGGCCTACTGGCCCATGCGAGGCATGTCCTTATTAAAAAGAACCTCTACCTATGATGAGGACGGGTAGACGATGAAATCATGTGACTCCTGTGTTGTTGGGTTGGTGCTGCTTAAGTATCATGTATGCCAATGTTTTTGAAATTTTGTAGTTTCCAGTGTTGCGTTCTATAGTGTCTGTGACGGCGATTAGTGAGGCTTCTAGGCACCGTCGGCGTCTGAGGTCTGGTTCGGTGAGAACGAGTTGTGCCTCGTTCCAGTTCATCAAATGCCCCGTGGAGTCTCTGTGGAGGACACAGGCGTACCTTACATCGTCTCTGTTAGAGGCATTTCGATGCTCATTCAGGCGGACTGCAAGATCTCTGTCTGTCTCACCTACATATTTCTTGGGACAGAACCCACAAGGGATAGTGTAGACGCCTGCTGTAGAAGTTAGAGGTGTGGGGCTGCGTTTCGTAGTGAGGTCTTTGATAGATGTGTTTATGGTGGAAACGTTGATGTTACTCATAGCAAGTGCCCGGCGAGTATTCGTGGCAACATCGCCACATGGGAGTACTATGAACTGTTTAGGGGGCTGTTCCATGGGCGGTTTGTTGAGGATAGCTTGTGCCTTGAGTCTGCAATTTCGGATGAAGAAAGATGGGAACTGAAGACGTGTAAAGGCTTGTGTTATATAAGTGCATTCTTCTTCTAGAAAACAAGGGCTGGAGATGCGAAGAGCTCTCAAGAAGAAGCCAATGAGGACTCCTCTCTTAGTGCGGGTGTCTTGGTGTGAATAGAAGTGTATAAGATCGTCCTTGTTGGTAGGTTTTCTATACACTTTGTAGAGAAGTTTGTCACTGTCGGGAGATCTGCACAGTAGAACGTCGAGGAAAGGAAGTTTGCCATCATTTTCGAGTTCAAGTGTAAACTTTATTGATGGTTCAACTGCATTGATCTTGTTGAGAAGGGCCTGGATATTGAGACGTCTCGGATAGAAAACCAATATATCATCAACGTATCTTAGCCAGGTAACGGTGTTGGGAATGAGGGTGCTGAATTTCTCTGTCTCCAGGTTTTCCATGAAGAGGTTGGCAAGCACAGCACTGAGCGGGCTGCCCATTGGCATCCCAAAGCATTGTTTGTAACAGTTGTCCTGATACTTGAAGAAGTTGAAATTAAAACAAAGTTCCACTAGATTGATGAAATCTAGAAGAGGTAAAGGGAGGTCGTGGTTTTCAGTGAGCCTCTGTCTCAGAATGTTGATTGCAGCGTCAGTAGGAACGTTGGTAAAGAGGGCTGTGACATCGAAGGAAGCCATGCTTTTGTTTTTGACATTCAGGTTGGAAATTCGGGAGAGAAGGTCACCTGAGTGTTTGAGGTGGGCTTGACTGATGGTGCCCAGAAGTGCTGAAAGGTATTTGGCAAGGTGGCCGGCTAGTCTGTGTGGTGCGCTCCCTATGCCCGAAGTGATAGGCCGTAGTGGGATGCCAGGTTTGTGTGTCTTAGGAAGGCCATACAGGCGTGCTGGTTTCGGTTGACCTGGTAAAAGTTTAAGTAGTTTCTTGCTGCACTAAGAGAGGAGTCCTCGTTGGCTTCTTCTTGAGAGCTCTTCGCATCTCCAGCCCTTGTTTTCTAGAAGAAGAATGCACTTACATAACACAAGCCTTTACACGTCTTCAGTTCCCATCTTTCTTCATCCGAAATTGCAGACTCAAGGCACAAGCTATCCTCAACAAACCGCCCATGGAACAGCCCCCTAAACAGTTCATAGTACTCCCATGTGGCGATGTTGCCACGAATACTCGCCGGGCACTTGCTATGAGTATCAACGTTTCCACCATAAACACATCATCTATCAAAGACCTCACTACGAAACGCAGCCCCACACCTCTAACTTCTACAGCAGGCGTCTACACTATCCCTTGTGGGTTCTGTCCCAAGAAATATGTAGGTGAGACAGGCAGAGATCTTGCAGTCCGCCTGAATGAGCATCGAAATGCCTCTAACAGAGACGATGTAAGGTACGCCGTGTCCTCCACAGAGACTCCACGGGGCATTTGATGAACTGGAACGAGGCACAACTCGTTCTCACCGAACCAGACCTCAGACGCCGACGGTGCCTAGAAGCCTCACTAATCGCCGTCACCGACACTATAGAACGCAACACTGGAAACTACAAAATTTCAAAAAACATTGGCATACATGATACTTAAGCAGCACCAACCCAACAACACAGGAGTCACATGATTTCATCGTCTACCCGTCCTCATCATAGGTAGAGGTTGTTTTGATAAGGACCTGCCTCGCATGGGCCAGTAGGCCTTCTACAGTGTTCCTCCATTCTTATGTTCTTATGACATTCCTCAGGTCACGTGCGTCACATCTCACTCTCCGCCTATATATATAATGTCTTTCTACCTCTGTATGTTAGAAGTGATCAAGGTCCCAGGACCGAAACGTTTTCTAATAAATATGTTATAGTGTTTGCTTACGTGTCTTTCTAAACCAACAAACATATCTACCTGGGTGAAACATACGTGGCTATATACAGGATGGGAATGCTGGGTCAGGTGGAGAAAGGTGCACGTGACAATCTTAGGAGTAGAGTGAAGAAGTCTAAAAACTTGGGTAGCTTTGAAAAGAGATTGGGTAAGTACATGAGTGGATCTGCAGTGTTCCTCGATTCTTATGTTGACACATGTGCAACTCTTGGGTATCTTTATTGAGGAAACGTATCGCCACACAGCGGCTTCATCAGTCCATACAAAGGAGAATTGTGAAGAACAGGAGTAGTTTGAGGTAATCAGCCATAAATGAAATCGAAAGAAACCCAAAGTATTTCTTTTCTTATGCCAAATCAAAGTCGAGAACAACATCCAGTATTGGACCCCTACTTAAACAAGATGGGTCCTACACAGATGACAGCAAGGAAATGAGTGAGCTACTCAAGTCCCAATATGACTCAGTTTTTAGCAAGCCGCTAGCAAGACAGAGTCGAAGATCTAAATTAATTTATGAGAGAGCCACAGAATTTGGTAAACACAAGCCTATCTGATGTTATCTTGATGCCAAATGACTTCGAACAAGCGATAAATGACATGTCAATGCACTCTGCCCCAGGGCCAGACTCATGGAACTCCGTGTTCATCAAGAATTGCAAGAAGCCCCTATCACGTGCTTTTACCATCCTATGGAGAGGGAGCATGGACACGGGGGTTGTCCCACAGTTTCTAAAAACAACAGACATAGCCCCACTCCACAAAGGGGCCACTAAAGCAATAGCAAAGAACTACTGACCGACAGCACTAACATCCTATATCATAAAAATCTTTGAAAGGGTCCTAAGAAGCAATATCGCCACCCATCTAGATACCCATCAATTACACAACATACTTACCTGGCACAGGAAATACCATGATCATGAAGGTGGTTCTCCCAGGGTGAGGCTCACCATTGCACTCCGGTGGTGCTGACCCCTGCGATTAACCCAAATGTGGTTAACTCGAGTGAGAAATTTTTGTTAGCAGGGGATTGCATTCGCGCTATCCTCTTTTATATATTGTCCTCATCGCTCTCAGGCCGTGTGGACCTATTGCACAAACGCTCCTCAGTTACCTGACTGCAGTGGTGTGAGGTGGTGCTTGTCGTGCCTCTGCCGTCAAACCAGGAGAACTACCATCAGTCAACATGGCGTTTAGTCATAGACGCAGGATTAACACTGTCGGCATTGAGCTTCTCCGAGAGGCAATAACGCTAGTTTCAGCCCAAGTATTACTACCTAAAATCATCAGAGAGATGTATGGCATTCAGGATGGAGAGTTGTATGGGGTAGCCCTAAACGGAGCACGTAGAATTTTTGTGAAACTGCTCTCAGCAACGGTCTATGCATCGTTGGTCAACCGTTTTCAGGACGTAAGTCTTCATGCAACACCAGCTGTTCGTGTGAGGATGGTCGACGTATCCAGGCATTATACATGGATCAAACTGTGTAATGTCCCCTTTGAGGCTGATGAGACAGACATCAGAAGAGCTTTTGAGGAATATGGGACTGTTCATTAGTCCCAGCATGGTACGTGGGTGACGGGTGCCTATGCAGGTCTGCCGGAAGGCACTTTTAACCTAAAAATGACATTACGACACCCCATACCGTCCTACGTGTACCTACAAGAATTCAGGACACAGGTCATGGTTTCGTACGCCGGGCAAAGACGTACATGCCGACTATGTGGGGAATATGATCACATAGCGGCGGTTTGTGGGAAGCGGCAACGAGCTCCTGGCCCAGAGACGGAGGGAGCAGATGAGGATCAACGACGTGCAGGAGGGCGTGGTCGTCTATGGAGCGAGATAGTGGATGAGGCGCATAAGGCTGGGGTAGAGGGTGAGGCCCTTGACCAGTTACCTGGCCCAGAGACACTTCCAGAGGATAGAGACGAGCAGAAAGTACAGGAGGAAGTGTTGGAAATTGAGGAGGAATTAGCTGAGGTGCTGAAGTCCTTGTCACTGCCTGAGGAGGAGGCCACACCTGGGAAGGTGGTAGATGAAGAGTTGACGGCTGTGGTGAATCAACGACAGGAGAACTATATGGACGACGGGAGTGACAGCGTGACTGGGGTGTCACCGGGATCATTGAAACAGTGTACAGTGGAGGTTGAGGTACATTGTGAGGCATCCCCAGACCAAGCTATGGAGGAGGCGATTGTCACAAGAGGGCCGCTGCGTCGGATTCGGATGATGTCCTAACGCCAACACAGTGGCCTGGGAAGCAAAGATGGGCTGAGGGTGAAGGTAGTGGTGGCCACGACAGGAGGCACCGAAAGAAGGGGGGGGGAGAGAGGGAAGTGTGAAGGTGACAAGTGGAACCGTAAGTTCTGGTGCCCACTGGAAAAGTGAAAGAGAGGAGGCAGGGGTGGAAACTTTAATAGGCCTCCGGTGTATGACAGCAAATGTTAATGGTTTGTGTAATAGTGTAAAGAGAGAATGGTTTAGAATGTTTCTAGAGTGGATGTTGTGTTCCTTCAGGAGCATAATTTTAAGGAGGGTAGGGTGTTGGGGGTGGCAGGGTTTCAGGTGATAACCCTGCCATCTGCCCGTTTGAAAGGAGGGGTGAGTATACTAATTAGGGAGGCGAGCCCGTTTGTTTTGCAGAGGAATGAGGAGGGGAGGGGGAAGGGTGTTACGCGTGGATGGTTGGTGGATGGGCAAACGTGTGGCCTTTATAATAACGTGAAGCAGGAGTTTGTGTGTGAGGACCTTGTGTTTTTCTTCCGTGCATTACCGGAGGTGGCAATAGTAGGAGGTGATTGGAACTGCGTTATTAGGAGGGCCGACGTGGAACCGAAAGGGGCAGGCTATGTGTCGGTGACCCTCAGAGATTTAATGAGGGATATTCGGTTACGGGACACGTTTGAGGGGGGGGGGGCAGATAGTGTGTATCTTTCTCCCGGGGTTGTAGTGCGATCTTTCAAAACTGTTGAAGTAGCATGGTCGGATCATAGAGCAGTGTTGGTGGAGGTTGGGTGGGAGGCGCTTGCGGAAATATACAGGTGTTACTGGAAATTAAATATAAGTGTATTGAGTGATGAGGAGGGGTTGGAGGGATTTTCTGTCCTATGGAAGGAGCTTAGCGAGGATGCACAGGGGGTGGAAGATGTCGTGATGTGGTGGGATTGTGTAGCCAAAGACAGGATTAGGAAATATTATGCGAGGGAGGGTAAACATATAAATAATTTAAAATATGGACTTTCAAATTATTTAGAGGACAGGTTAAGGGGTTATTATGGGCAGGGGGCTGTGGGGGGCAACTATCCTATGGATGAAATTGTCGAGGTCAAGGGGAGACTGAGGGAGTTACAAAATGAAAGGTTTCAAGCAGTAAGGGTGCAGGCAGGGGTTGAGGTGGTGCTTTGGGGAGACAAGCCATCGGAGTGTGTATTGCAACGTCAAAAACAAAGACAGCAGGTTACAGCTATTCCGAGGTTAGAAGTACATGAGATGGCGGGAGGTTATAGGGTAGGTCAGGAGATACGGGCTACGAAAGGAATGTGCGCATATGTGGTTAAATGGTATGAAAGGTATTGGACAAGTGGGAGGGTGGGGAATGTGGCTTTAGAGAAGGTGTGTATGTGACGTGTAATTTAGGGAATAGTGATAGGAAGGCTTTAGAAGGGGTAATAACGGAAGAGGAAATAGAATTGGCTTTAAAGGGAATGAGGAAGGGCAAAGCACCGGGAACAGACGGTCTCCCGGCTGAATTTTATCTACAACACTGGGAGGTGATAAGGGGTTTCATGGTTAGGTTATTAAATCAGATGAAGGAGAAGGGTGTGATGGGGGACAAGCAAGCAACAGCAGTTGAAGTGTTGGTCCCGAAGGGTAAGGGGCAGCACACCCTCAAGGAGTACCGTGCCATATCGCTGTTATGTGCAGATTATAAGTTGTTTGCTAAAGTCTTGGGTAATCAGTTTAAATGTGTGGTAGGGAGAGTGGTTTCGAAAACGCAGTATGGATTGCCTGGAAGGTCAACGATTGAAGGTCATGGAATATTGAGAAGTTTTGTGAAGTCAAAAGGGGGAGGGGGGGCAGCGTTGTTGGCTTTAGACTGGCAGGGGGCCTATGACAGAGTGGAAAGGGGAGCATTGGGAGCTATACTTGGGAGGCAGGGTTATGGGGAAGAAATAGTTAATTGGGTAACCACGTTGTACAAAGGAGCTAAGATGAGGGTACAGATTAATGGATGCTTGGGGGAGGAGATTGTAATGCGTAGGGGACTTAGTGGAAATATAAACACAAATGCAGTATAATGTGATCCTTTATTGACAACGTTTCACCCACACAGTGGGCTTTTTCAAGTCACACACGAGAGATCAGAGATCCGTGTGTGACTTGAAAAAGCCCACTGTGTGGGTGAAACGTTGTCAATAAAGGATCACATTATACTGCTTTTGTGTTTATATTTCCAGTGTGTCGGTATTTTATACCATTTATTTCCGTAGGGGACTTAGGCAGAGGTGTCCCATGTCACAAATATTGTTTGCGTGCATTCAGGACCCCTTCTATAGAATGGTTGAACGTTGTGTATGTAACACGAGTGGGGGTGTGGGGAAGGTAGGGAAAGTGTGGCCTGGAATAATAGGATATGTAGATGATACAACAGTCCTGGTTCGGGAAGGGATGGCGTTGGGGGTTTTGGATGATGATGTGCAATTGTTTGGAAGTGCAACAGGGATGCAGGTAAATAGTGAGAAGTCAATGGTCATGGGGTTGGGTGATTGGGTGGAGGTGGGGGGGGGAGATGTAACGTTGTGAGGAAACAAACGGTGTCTTTAAAAACTTGTGGTATCATCTATAAGGATGACTTGGATGCTGCTCGAGAGGAAAACTCAAATAGGTTAATGGAAAGGATCCTGGGGCGTCTGGGTGCATTGCGACCTCATCATCTGACTCTCGTACAAAGAGTGATTGTAATAAGTGTATTATTGTATAATAAGGTTTGGCACATAGCAGCCGTGTTCCCAATAACAGGGACAGCGATTGTGGGAATTCTGAGACGGGTGTTTAAATTTTTGTGGGGTTCAAGGTGCGATTGGCTGAGGAGAGAGGTTGTAATGATACCTGTGCGCCAGGGTGAGTTGGGGTTGATGGACCTGAGAAGAAGGGTTAAATGTGTTTCTTAAATGGGAGGTTTTGCGCGAAGGAGTGAGGGGGGGTGCAGCTGAAAAAAGTACATGATAGGTTGGGTAAGTTGTATGGTGGTATGGAGTTGAGGGAATGTGAAACTGTTTTGAGGGGTTTGATGTTGGTTAGACAACCCAGGAAAATTCGAATAGGGGTTTTGTGTAGGTTGCTTGCAGGGAGGATTGTTGTACCTGTTTAGGGATTGTTCCCCATGTACGCGTGGAAGAGTACTTGGTATAGGTTTAGCAAGCCTAGGGTGAAGGAGGTAACGTATCGTTTTCTGCATGGCATACTACCGTCGGGGGAGGTACTAAGAACCAGAAGGGTAATTGTGGGCGGGAGGTGCAGAATCTGTGGTGGGGATGAGACGGCGTTTCATGCAGTATACTTTTGTGAGGGACTGGAGGGTGTTAGGTATTGGTTAAGTACGGTGGTACAGAGGGTGGGGGGCCGAGGGGTGTCGGTTCTGCGTGCACTAAGCCTAGATGTGGGAGGGTTCGACGAGGGCGTCACAAGAGCTTTGGATTATATATATATATATATATATATATATATATATATATATATATATATATATATATATATATATATATATATATATATATATATATATATAGATCGTGGGTGATGAGGGGGGTTTGTGAGGTGCGGAGGCGGGTACTAGTGGTAACGGTTTATCGTACGATGTGTCGTAACAGAGAACTGTATGGGAGAAGGCGGGCAAAGGATTTTTCGGAAGGTTATAGAATGTTAACGTTAGGGTTTCCCATGAATCTGCAGACTTGGACTGAGTGAGTAAGGGGTGGGGGTTTGGGGATTACATATGAGAAGGGGGAAGTCAGGGGGACATAGCGGGGTCGCCTCCTGGGGGATAAGGGGCAAGAGTGAGGTGTATGGGTATAGAAGGTGAAGATGTATGGCATAAGTGGCCACTCATGCAAGTGGGTACAGAATGCAAAGGTGATTAAATCAAGTAATTATGTAGTAACGTATGGAGAATTCTGTGATTGATGTGTCAGGATCGTCATGTCCTGCTTAATATATTAAGTGTGAATGGTGTTAAGATTATAGGTGTAAGACCTTGCAGGAGCTTTTGGGTCTATGTAGATTGTACGTACATAGCCTTCACTGGGTATGTTTCATGTGCGATATTCGTATCGCAATATAATGTGCTCCTCCTGTTGATGGGGGCTGGAAGGCTAATGACTTCCATAAATTTGTAATGACTCGTTAAAGTTTTGTAATGGAGAACCTATGTACGTTTTAGAGAATTTTCCTGTATCGGGGGTTAGTTGGGAAAGAGTATATACTTGTGTTAACGGAATTATGATGTAGATCACTCGTTTATATGACTAATGTGGAGGTTGTAATTAACGGATATATTTTATAGTGAACATTCTTTCATTTGAATTGAACCTTTGTCACAGTAATATTATGTAGCCTATATATATATACCTGAAAGGCTTGGTTTCAATGGATGTTTATATACTTCATATTTTGACCCTGGTACTGAGTGTTATCTGTACGTTAGGTCATTGTTAGGTTTATCGTTAAATATGGTCAACTTTAACCATTCTTTTTAACGTTATTTTTTAAGATGTGTGTATCGCGTTTTGAGGTGTTAAGTTGTTATTTATGAAATGTGTTATGGCGGTTTATGTTAGGATAAACACCGTTTTTATTTTGTTTGGTATATTGTGCTTGTCCTTCACGCATTACCCTGACAAATGGGGTTTTGTCTCTTTACTTTATATAATGTGCTCATCCTGTGTGTGGAAGAGGGTGATTAATATTTATTAAGTATAAGGGGAGGCTTAAGATTTTCATTATTTTTCAATGAATAAAGAGGGATTGTAGTGAGGCGTATGTATGTTTTTAGGCAATTTTCTAGTATAGGTTGTTAGTTGTGGAAGATCATGTACTTGTTTTAATGAGATTATGATGTAGGTCATTCCTCTTATTGACTAATGTGAAGGTTGTGAACCTTTGCTATATGTTAGTCATATTATGTTAACTATATAAACCTAAAAGGTTTCGTTTCAATGGATGTTTATATAATTTCATTTATATTTGACCCTGTTACTGTGGTCACCTGTTAGTTATGTTTGCTAAGTTTTCTAATGAGGTTAGGGATCGGATCATCCTTTTTTCTTTTTTCTTATTGTTAAGTATGTTATATGGAAATATTTGTGAGTGTATATGGGTAACCTCTTTTGTGTCAGTTACAATGTGTTGTTATATTTTGTCAGTGTATGTTCTGTAGGATTGAGGATCCTACTGTACTCATTTTATACCTTTTTATTTTATGTTAAGCTGTAAAGATTTTTAAATAAAATATAAAAAAAAATTACAACCCAGGGCAACATGGGTTTAGAACAGGTCGCTCCTGTCTTTCCCAACTACTGGATCACTACGACAAGGTCCTAGATGCACTAGAAGACAAAAAAAAATGCAGATGTAATATATACAGACTTTGCAAAAGCCTTCGACAAGTGTGACCATGGCGTAATAGCGCACAAAATGCGTGCTAAAGGAATAACAGGAAAAGTTGGTAGATGGATCTATAATTTCCTCACAAACAGAGCACAAATAGTAGTAGTCAACAGAGTAAAGTCTGAGGCGGCTATGGTGAAAAGCTCTGTTCCACAAAGCACAGTACTCGCTCCCATCTTCTCATCCTCATTCCTGACAGAGACAAAGATGTCAGCCACAGAGCCGTGTCTTCCTTTGCAGATGACACCCGACTCTGCATGGCAGTGTCTTCCATTGCAGACAGTGCAAGGCTCCAGGCGGACATCAATCAAATCTTTCAATGGGCTGCAGAAAACAATATGAAGTTCAACGATGAGAAATTTCAATTATTCCGATATGGTAAACATGAGGAAACTAAAACTTCATCAGAGTACAAAACAAATTCCGGCCACAAAATAGAGCGAAACACCAACGTCAAAGACCTGGGAGTGATCATGTCGGAGGATCTCACCTTCAATGACCATAACATTGTATCAATCGCATCTGCTAGAAAAATGACAGGATGGATAATGAGAACCTTCAAAACTAGGGATGCCAAGCCCATGATGACACTCATCAGGTTGCTTGTTCTATCTAGGCTGGAATATTGCTGCACACTAACAGCACCTTTCAAGGCAGGTGAAATTGCTAACCTAGAAAATGTACAGAGAACCTTCACGGCGCGCATAACGAAGATAAAACACTTCAATTACTGGGAGAGCTTGAAGTTCCTGAACCTGTACTCCCTGGAATGCAGGCGGGAGAGATACATGATTATATACACCTGGAAAATCCTAGAGGGACTAGTACCGACACAATGGAAATATAAACACATACAGTATAATGTGATCCTTTATTGGCAACGTTTCGCCCACAGTGGGCTTTTTCAAGTCAAAAAGAGATCTACTTGGGGTGTTGTTGTTGTTGTTAAAGATTCGCCGGTATTCTCCCGGCCCGGGCCCTTCCAAGTGGTGGCCCGGCACTGGCTCCCTGTCTAGGGAGTGTCTGAGACCTAAGTCTCCCATGGGAGGAGGCACAAGTACCCCCCTCATCTTGTGAGCTACAAACTCGGGCTCTGGCACCAACCCTGCCCTAGAAGGGCAAGGCATGGTGTCGATCATGCTAGCGCTGTGCTTTCCTGTGTGGAGTGTCGTGTGTTGGTGTTCATTTTCATTCATGTTGATTCGCCGGTACTTCCGGCCCAGGTCTTCTCCAGATGGTGACCCGGCAGTGGCCCCCCGGGTGGGGGGTGACGATCATCATCTTTTTTTCTTTCTTGGCCCTCCGGTTGGAGGATGTCGTCTTCTTCTATCTTGCACTGACTTCCCCGAAGAGAAGCGCAGTCGGGCAGAGGCAGCAGTTACAGGGTCGATTGGAGCCACACCCCAGCTTTAGCGGACAGCAAAGTGCTGGGGAAACTTATCTTCATGGTGAATGGTCATGGATAGTCGTGCTAGAGGAGGGTACCGTCTTCAAGATCCCCATTCTGAAGCATCCTGAATTTCCTCTTTGAGGTGTACTCGACTTCTACAAGGTGTTGGGTGTTGGCAGTGAGTAGCCTGGTCATGTCTGCAGTGGTGTATGTAACAGTTTGGTCGTAGGTATACTTGACTGTTCCGTCCTGGAGGTGCTGATGGATTTCTGAAGACAGCATTGTGTTCTTATACTGCTTGGTTGTGTAGAAGTATACACCCTTCAGGTATCGGACTTGTTGTGGTGCAGCAGTGTCAGTGGCACCTTGAGGTGCATCCGCAGTTTCTTGTGTTTTTGCTTTCTTGGCTGGTGACTGAACTGGTGAAGGCGAGATTTCCGACTGGTCAGTTGCTCTAGCAGTGGATGCAAGCGGTAGTGGACTCTCATTGGTGGGGTTTGCCGACGTCTCAGTGGTCTCTGATTGGTCCATCTCTGTGTCTAGTGGAGGTTGTGACAGCGGTGGAGCAGCGGTGATGCTGGTAATATTTGCAGTAGATTTTAGGATCTCAGTGGAAGGTGGTGATGCAGGGAATGTGAGGCCATTGATGGTGGTGTTGAAGGAACCAGGCTCAGCTGCGTTCTGTACATGAGCATACATAATGCAATAAAGAATCTTGGTGGAGTCGGCAGTAGGTGCTGGCAGGGAAGTGGTGGGAGCAGTTTGCGTGGAATGTAGTATCTTGGTAGTGTCTGCTTGAAGCTTGGCGATAGCAGAATATGTGGTTGCTTGTGGGTTAGGTTTCTTTTGTTGTTGTTGTTTCTTGAGTACGTCTCTTCTGGTAGGGCACCTGGCAGCAAGAGTATGGTGGTCATTCTTGCAGTTCAAGCATTTAGGTGGTGAAGCAGTAGTGCAATTCTTGAAGTCATGACCCTCACGGCCACAGGTGGAGCAGAACTTTTTGTCCTTGGTAGGACAATCATTTGTGGTGTGTAAGTATGAGTAACAATTATAGCACTGTGAGATATGTTGGAATTTCTCTGCTTCGATGAAGGCTGGGTTGATGTGGAAGTAGTGAAAAGCCAGGCCCTCAGCGAGAGCTCTGGCTGCCATGTTGACGTCACTGAAGGTGACCTTCAGCATGGATGAAGCATTGGGTATTTTAGTAATGAAGTCCACCTTGGCCCAAGGGTTCTTTGCTTCGATAGATGACTATTTCTTCAGTGGCCTGTACAGTGATAAGGTTGTCGAGTCGCTTGAGGAACACTTCTCCTGGCCCTCAGTGCTGGGGAAGTCAAGACAAGAAATCCCTGGTCTTGTAGAGTGGTAGTAGCAGTAGTGGCAAGTAGTTTCTCAGCCTGTGTCGTCTGTACAGACGACAACAAAGGCGTCCTTGAGCGATAAAATCGCATTACATTCGACTTGCAGCCTGCCACTAACGACAGCTGCAAGTGCTAGTTTGGACGACTCATTGGTTGTGCCACTCGCTGGTTTGATCTTTACTCTGTTAGAGTAATGCATCATAAGCAGTGCTCTGGTGTGTCTTGACGGACTTCTGTGGAAGGTACGCGAGTATTTATAGTCAGGTTCAGAATGCTGAGGTCAGGTGGGGAATGCTGCATCTGATGATGTACCGAGTGGGGTTATGGAGTCTAAAATCTTGGGTAGCTTGGAAGGGAGATTGGACAAGTTTGTGAGCAGACCTTCTGCAGTGTTCCTCCACTCCTATGCTCTTATGTGGGATAGCGATGAAGAAGTTTCTTGGCAAGTGGTTCAGCTATGTTATAGAAGCCATTGTTCTGGTTGAAGTTGTCGGATAGAGATAAGCGATGATTCCAGGATTCTTCGATATTAAGTGTTGTCTTATGTGGCGATAAGTCTTGAGTTTCTGTAGTTTATTAAATGGTTGTGTGAATTACGGTGTTGTACACAGGCATTCCTTGTATCGTCAGACCTACTTGCGTATTGGTGTTCTGAAATACGTGTTTGGAGGTCTCTTGATGTTTTGCCCACGTATAATTTGCTGCAGTCATTACAAGGAATTATGTATACCAATGCAGAGGATGGAAGCTTGTCCTGTCTATTACTGGTGGAAATAAATGGTATAAAATACCGACACAATGGAAATATAAACACAAATGCCAAGAAACTTCTTCATCGCTATCCCACATAAGAACATAGAACACTGCAGAAGGTCTACTCACAACTTGTCCAATATCCCCGCCTAGCTACCCAAGACTATAACCCCACCCGGTAGATCATCTGATGCAGCAATCTTCACCTGACCTCAACGTTCTGAACTATAAATACTCCCGTACCTTCCAACCCCAGGTAGATCCGTGTGTGACTTGAAAAAGCCCACTGCGTGGGTGAAACGTTGTCAATAAAGGATCACATTATACTGCATTTGTGTTTATATTTCTATTACTGGTAATGTCCTTGATGGTCGTGGTTGTGGAGGTAGATACTTGAAATGAGGTGGAAATAAATGAGGTATTGGAAAAGTTGGAAACGTATTTGGCAATGGAGTTGACGGGGAGGACTATGCATCTCTTCTCGGCAGTTTCTTCTCTGGGTGTGTTGAAAATGTTTATTGCCCGTCGTTTGCAGTCTCTGATGAAGTGACGAGGATAGTGGAGTCTAGAAAATACTTGTTCAATTATAGTGCATTCTTCCTCAAGAAACTCATTGCTGCAGATTCTGAGTGCACGCAGGAAGAAGCCTATAATTACACCACGTTTAGTTTTGGTGTCGTAGTGAGAGTAGAAGTGGAGAAGGTCATTTTGGTTGGTGGGTTTTCGATAGACTTTAAAACGAAGTTCATGGTCAGCTTTGCAGAGAAGTGTGAACTGGATTGAGGGCTCGACCTGATTGAGCTTGTCTTGGAGAGCTTGAACGCTGAAGCGTCTAGGAGTTATGAGGAGAATGTCGTCAACATAACGGAGCCAGGTGACAGACGAAGGAATATTGGTGGAGAAACGCTCGGCTTCTAGATGTTCCATGTATAGGTTCGCCAGGACCGCATTGAGTGGCGAACCCATGGGTAGTCCAAAAGTCTGCTGAAAGAGGTGATTTTCGAAAGAGAAATACGTAAAGCCAACACATAGTTCAACAAGGTCGATGAAATCGCTGGCTGGAATAGGAAGATCAAGCGAATCGTCAATTTTCCTGCGCAAGAGATCGATGGCTTGTGTAGTAGGTACTCTGGTGAATAGGGAAGTTACGTCAAGGCTGGAAAGTTTATTGTTCCTGATGTTGATATTGCGAATGCGACTGAGATCACCCGAGTGTTTGAGATGTGCTGGACTGGTAGTGCCCAAAAGTTTAGAAAGGTGTTTTGGGAGAATTCCCGAGAGTTGGTGGGGAGCACTGCCTATCCCCGAGGATATGGGGTCAGTGGGATACCAGGCTTGTGAGTTTTTGGCAGGCCGTACATTCTGGCAGGTCTGGGGTTGCTGGGTACGGTGTGCAGAAGTTTCTTCCCTTGTTCTGAGTCCCTCAGAATGCGGCGAGTCCTTTGAAGAAAAGTTTTAGTAAGGTTGTCCACTTGGTTAGTTGTGAGAGGTTTGTAGGTATCTGGGTCATTAAGTAGATTGAGCATTTTGTTCCTGTAATAGCCAGTGTTCATGATAACACCACCACCACCTTTATCAACGGTGGTGACCCTGATGGTCGTGTCTTCTGCTAAACCTTTAAGTGCATTGATGTAACGTCGAGGTATGACTGGGGAGCTGCGTGTCATCTCAACACGCAACTCCCCAGTCATACCTCGACGTTACATCAATGTACCCTATGCTGTACATTCTACAAGATTGATGGATTGAACACATCGACTCCAGGCTGAGGGACTGATTACCTCAAACTACTCCTCTCCTTACACCTTCCTACTTTGTATTGGATTGATGAAGCCACTGTTTGGCGAAACGTTTCCTGAATAAAGATTCCCATATGCTGCCTAAGTGTCTCAATCTTCATTAACGAGTGTGTTTAATGCGTCCATCCTTACTGGTGTTGTGCCAGAGTTGTGGAAGATGGCTAATGTGGTTCCTATATTCAAATCAGGGAATAAGTCCACTCCTTCAAATTACCGTCCAATAAGCCTGACATCTATAGTGGGCAAGTTATTAGAATCAATTATAGCTGACATTATTAGAAGTCACCTTGAAGAGCATAACTTGATAAATGAATCTCAGCATGGATTCACAAGAGGTCGTTCCTGCCTGACAAATTTACTGACGTTCAATAGAACATTTGAGGCAGTTGACAGTGATAAAGAATATGATATTGTTTATTTGGATTTTAGTAAAGCCTTCGATAGAGTACCTCACAAGAGACCCTTAAGAAAAGTGGCAGCTCATGGTATAGTAGGTAAAGTTCTAGCATGGGTAGAGGCATGGCTTACCAATAGAAAGCAGAGAGCTACCATTAATGGAGTGAAATCTGAATGGGGATTAGTCACTGGTGGCGTTCCACAAGGATCAGTTTTAGGCCCTCTCTTGTTCATAATTTACATTAATGACCTTGATGAAGGGATTACGAGTAAATTTGCTAATGATACAAAGATAGGCCGTATAATTCATTCTGAGGAGGATAGCAATGAACTCCAGGAGGATTTGGACAAATTAATGTCTTGGTCTGAAAAATGGCAAATGAAGTTCAATGTGGATAAGTGTAAGGTACTAGTCCTGGGTAATGAAAATAACCATCGAAGCTATAATCTAGGTGAAGTAGAGCTTGATCATACAGAATGTGAAAAAACTTGAGAGTCATGGTAAGCAGAAATCTAAAGCCAAGACAGCAGTGCCTTACTGTGCACAACAAGGCTAACAGATTACTTGGATTTATCTCAAGAAGTATAAGTAACAGAAGTCCAAAAGTTACTTTACAGCTCTATACATCACTAGTGAGGCCTCACTCATATATTTATCCAACCTAAATTTTAAACTACCTAAAGTCCTAGCCTCAATAACCCAACTAGGTAGACTTCCACTCAGCAACTACCCTATTTCCAAACCAATACTTTCCTATGTCCTTTCTAAATCTAAACTTATCTAATTTAAATCCATTACTGCAGGTTCTCTCTTGGAGAGATATCCTGAAGACCTTATTTATATCCCCTTTATTAATACCCATCTTCCACTTATACACTTCGATCATGTCTCCCCTCATTCTTCGTCTAACAAGTGAATGTAATTTAAGAGTCTTCAATCTTTCTTCATAAGGAAGATTTCTAATGCTATGTATTAATTTAGTCATTCTACGCTGAATGTTTTCTAACGAATTTATGTCCATCCTGTAATATGGAGACCAGAACTGAGCTGCATAATCTAGGTGGGGCCTTACTAATGATGTATAAAGCTGCAGTATAACCTCTGGACTTCTGTTGCTTACACTTCTTGATATAAATCCCAATAATCTATTTGCCTTATTACGTACGCTTAGGCATTGCTGTCTTGGTTTAAGGTTGCTGCTCACCATAACCCCCAAGTCCTTTTCGCAATCTGTATGGCTAAATTCTACATCATTTAACCTATAAGTGCTAGGGTTATGGACACTCCCGAGCTTCAGAACCTTGCATTTATCTACATTGAACTGCATCTGTCACTTTTCTGACCAAGAATATAGTTTAAATCCTCCTGAAGTTCCCTAACGTCTACGTTTGAATCAATTATCCTACCTATCTTTGTGCCATCGGCGAATTTGCTCATATCACTAGTAATACCCTCATCAAGGTCATTGATATATATTATAAACAACAACGGGCCCAAGACTGATCCCTGTGGAACGCCACTTGTTACAGATCCCCACTCGGATTTAACCCCATTTATGGACACTCTTTGCTTCCTGTCTGTGAGCCATGAATCGATCCACGAGAGCACTTTTCCCCCAATGCCATGAGCTGCCACTTTAACAGTCTTTGGTGCGGAACTCTATCAAAAGCCATACTAAAATCTAAGTAAATAATATCAAATTCTTCATCGTGATCAACAGCCTCAAAAGCTTTACTGAAGAAAGTTAATAAATTAGTTGGACAAAAACGGCCTCTCGTGAATCCATGCTGAGTATCATTAATCAAGCTATGCTTATCCAGATGGCTTCTTATAATCTCAGCTATAATTGACTAGTAATTTGCCTACAATTGAGGTTAGGCTTATTGGGCGGTAATTTGACGGTAACGACTTGTCCTCTGCTTTAAAAATAGGAATTACATTAGCCATCTTCCACATATCAGACACTATACCTGTTTGAAGAGATAAATTAAAAATATTAGTTAATGGTTCACAGAGTTCCACTTTGCATTCCTTAAGAACCCTTGAAAAAAGCTCATCAGGACCCGGCGACTTATTTTGCTTTAGTCGGTCTATTTGTTTCATAACCATTTCACTAGTGACTGTGATGTTACATAATTTATCTTCTTCTGGCCCACTATAAAAATTAATTACTGGAATATTGTTAGTGTCTTCCTGTGTAAAAAACGAGAGAAAATAATTATTTAAAATGGAGCACATTTCATTCTCTTTGTCAGTAAGATGCCCATAGTTATTTTTAAGGGGGCCTATCTTATCTCTAACTTTTGTTCTATAGACCTGGAAAAAACTCTGTGGGTTAGTTTTCGAATCCCTATCAACTTTAATTTCATAGTCCCTTTTAGCTTTTCTTATCCCTTTTTAACGTCCCTCTTAATGTCAATATACTGATTCATAAGATGACCCTCACCTCTTTTGATACGCCTATAAATTCCTTTCTTATGCCCTAGTAGATATTTTGATTATGAAGGGATCTGCATTTACGATTTTTTCTTAATGTACACCGTGCTCAGAGTATATACATTCCCCAGAGAGAAATTAGGTCTAATAATAACGATCCCAAATGGATTAAAAGGAGGCTAAAGCATCTATTAGGGAAGAAAAGGGGAATATATAGGCGCATCAGAAGAGGAGAGGTTAACCTTACTGACCAATATGTCTAGCTTAAAAGAGAAGTAAAAAAGGGGGATTAGAAAGGTTAAACGTGATCATGAAATTAGAGTTGCTAATGAATCAAAGACTAATCCAAAGGGGTTCTTTCAAGTGTATTGGACGAAGGTGAAAGAAAAAGTAGGACCTCTGAAAATTGGGAATGGACAGCTGACAGATAACGAACTGGAAATGTGTTGGAAATAAATGGTATAAAATACCGACACAATGGAAATATAAACACAAATGCAGTATAATGTGATCCTTTATTGACTACGTTTCGCCCACACAGTGGGCTTTTTCAAGTCACAAGCAGAACTACCTGGGGTGGAAGGAACGCGAGTATTTATAGTCAGGTTCAGAGTGCTGAGGTCAGGTGGAGAATGCTGCATCTGATGATGTACCGAGTGGGGTTATAGAGTCTAAAATCTTGGGTAGCTTGGAAAGGAGATTGGATAAGTTTGTGAGCAGACCTTCTACAGTGTTCTTATGTGGGATAGCGATGAAGAAGCTTCTTGGCAAGTGGTTCAGCTATGTTATAGAAGCCACTATTCCGGTTGAAGTTGTCGGATATAGAAATAAGTGATGACTCCAGGATTCTTCGGTATTGAGTGTTGTCTTCTGTGGCGATAAGTCTTGAGTTTCTGTAGTTTATCAAGTGGTTGTGTGAATTACGGTGTTGTACGCAGGCATTCCTTGTGTCGTCAGACCTGCTTGCGTATTGGTGTTCTGAAATACGTGTTTGGAGGTCCCTTGATGTTTCGCCCACGTATAACTTGTTATACGTATAACTTGTTATAAATTAGACACATGTGCAACTCTTGGGTATCTTTATTGAGGAAACGTTTCGCCACACAGTGGCTTCATCAGTCCATACATAGGAGAAACTTGAAGAACAGGAGGAGAATGAGGTAATCAGTCCCTCAACCTAGGTATTCTGTATCACCATACCATTTCCTGCTGCAGTGTTCTTCCATTCTTAAGACTGATAGACTGAATACATCGGCTCCAGGGCGAGTGACTGATTACCTCAAACTGCTCGTCTGTCACTGTTCTCTGAAATGGTCTAAAGCCACTGGTTGGCGAAGCTTTTTTATAATAAAGATTCCTAAATGCTGCTTTGAGCAGCTGAGAAATGTAGTGCATAAAGCATTTTGATTGACTTCTGGAACTGAAGATTGAGACACTTATGCAGCATATGGGAATCTTTATTCAGGAAACGTTTCGCCACACAGTGGCTTCATCAGTCCAATAATACAAAGAGGAAGGCGTAAGGAGAGGAGGAGAATGAGGTAATCAGTCCCTCAACCTGGAGTCGATGTGTTCAGTCCATCAATCTTGTAGAAAGTGTGTGGCGAAACGTTTCCTGAATAAAGATTCCCATATGCTGCATAAGTGTCTCAATCTTCAACTTGTCGGTTTTTCAAACCATTCGTCACATCACTTCTGGAACTGCACGTATTACTACCACTACTACTACTACCACCACCAGCTCAATGTGGCACTATGTAACTGAGTGAGCGGCGTACGGGTATCAGTCGATCGTTCAGTGCACTGATCTCCCAGGTTAGAGATCAGACACACCAGAACACTGCTTACTCACGATGCATTACTCTAACAGAGTAAAGATCAAACCAGCGAGTGGCGCAACCCAATGCTTCATCCATGCTGAAGGTCACCTTCAGTGACGTCAACATGGCAGCCAGAGCTCTCGCTGAGGACCTGGCTATTCACTACTTCCACATCAACCCAGCCTTCATCGAAGCAGAGAAATTCTAACATATCTCACAGTGCTATAATTGTTACTCATACTTACACACCACAAATGATTGTCCTACTAAGGACAAGAAGTTCTGCTCCACCTGTGGCCGTGAGGGTCATGACTTCAAGAATTGCACTACTGCTTCACCACCTAAATGCTTGAACTGCAAGAATGACCACCATACTCTTGCTGCCAGGTGCCCTAAAGAAACATACTCAAGAAACAACAACAAAAGAAACCCAACCCACAAGCAACCACATTCTGCTATCGCCAAGCTTCAAGCTGACACTACCAAGATACTACAAGCCACGCAAGCTGCTCCCACCACTTCCCTGCCAGCACCTACTGCCGACTCCACCAAGATTCTTTATTGCATTATGTATGCTCATGTACAGAATGCAGCTGAGCCTGGTTCCTTCAACACCACCACCAATGAACTTTTCAAACTAAATAATATGCCTGGCCTCACATTCCCTGCATCACCACCTTCCACTGAGATCCTAAAATCTACTGCAAATATTACCAGCATCACCGCTGCTCCACCGCTGTCACAACCTCCACTAGACACAGAGATGGACCAATCAGAGACCACTGAGACGTCGGCAAACCCCACCAATGAGAGTCCACTACCGCTTGCATCCACTGCTAGAGCAACTGACAAGTCGGAAATCTCGCCTTCACCAGTTCAGCCACCAGCCAAGAAAGCAAAAACACAAGAAACTGCGGATACACCTCACGGTGCCACTGTCACTGACACTGCTGCACCACAACAAGTCCGATGCTTGAAGGGTGTTTAATTCTACACAACCAAGCAGTATAAGAACAGAATGCTGTCTTTAGAAATCCATCAGCATCTCCAGGACGGAACAGTCAAGTATACCTACGACCAAACTGTTACATACACCACTGCAGACATGACCAGTCTACTCACTGCCAACACCTAACACCTTGTGGAAGTCGAGTACACCTCAAAGAAGAGATTCAGGATGCTTCAGAATGGGGACATTGAAGACGGTACCCTCCTCTAGCATGATTATCCATGACCATTCACCATGAAGATAAGTTTCCCCAGCACTTTGCTGTCCGCTAAAGCTGGGGTGTGGCTCCAATCGACCCTGTAACTGCTGCCTCTGCCCGACTGCACTTCTCTTCGGGGAAGTCAGCGCAAGATAGAAGACGACGACACCCTCCAACCGGAGGGCCAAGAAAGAAGAAAGAAGATGATCGTCACCCCCCACCCGGGGGGCCACTGCCGGGTCACCATCTTTAGAAGACCCGGGCCGGAAGTACCGGTGAATCAGCATGAATGAATGAATGAAAATGAACACCAACACACGACACTCCACACAGGAGAGCACAGCGCTAACACGATCGACACCATGCCCTGCCCTTCTAGGGCAGGGTTGGTGCCAGAGCCCGAGTTTGTAGCTCACAAGATGAGGGGGGTACTTGTGCCTCCTCCCATGGGAGACTTAGGTCTCAGACACTCCCTAGACAGGGAGCCAGTGCCGGGCCACCACTTGGAAGGGCCCGGGCCGGGAGAATACCCGCGAATCTTTAACATGAATACGGGTATCAGTCAGCTCTCTCCAAGGTTGCCAGTAGCTTCGTCTTAGTGTATAACTATCAGCATCATGGCCTCTGTGTATGCCCTGCTCTTCGTGTTGATTTTCCAGCATCCTGCTGCAGGATTTTCTTCAAAAAGTTACAGGTGTGATATTTCCCAGCTGCCTCATTTCTACCAGACAACTGTGCAACTCCAGAATATTCATCTTGTAAAAGAAGAGATAACAGCACCAGCGTACCAAGTATTTCCGATGACCTTAACGAGCGTAGTCCCATATTCCACTTCAAGCTTTTTCCCTACAAGAGGTGAAAGCAGCGAACTGCAGGTATTTTATTACTTTTATATTAATGTAGTTCTAAGTTTTTAATTTGCTAAATTTTGTCAGTGTAATTAGTAAACATGAGTTATTAACTATGCATCTTTTTCCAGGTGACAGAGACCTACGTGATAACGACCACTGTGGCAATTCCCGTCTCTCGTATTTTGAGCACCACCCTATCTCTCACAGCCACCCTTGTGAACTACGCCACCATTATCAACATCAACCATTATACCGAGTTCACTACTGTTGGAGCAAAGCAAACTTTGCTTTTAGGAACAACGAAGTATGAAACACTTGTCTCTGATGTTACTCATACTGTTTATCAAACATCTACCCTGACAAAGACTGAGGAAGTGGTCTTGACATTGGAAGATACAATTTTGGCTACAAGTACTTCCTACGTACCTGGGAACAGCATCGTCACCAGGACTCACACCAAGATGGTTACCCAGACTATCTGTCCTCTACCCTAAAAGTTTTTGCGTAGTCTGTGTTGAACATTCAGGCGATCAATAAACAATAATTATTTACTTTATTCTTTCATTACACGGTGAATCCTTGTACAGCTTTACTATTATTATTCGAGCGTAATAGTAGCTTTAACTGTTACTTTACATTGTGTACTTAATGTTCTTTTAAGTGTTATAAATCTTGATAATAGAAGACTATTAGGCGAGAAGAAAGGAATTAAGAAGGTTAAGCGCAGATATGAAATAGATGAAAAAGGCTATTGGAGGCCTAATTTATAAGGGAATTATTTTTAGGAATGACATGAACCTCTCCCTCTCTTCTCCACGGGGATGCAATAACCGAACGTATATGGACAGTCATATTTTGTCAAGAATTCTACCACGACGCAATAACTCAGGAGTCAGTCCCACACCTTAAACAATGGCATTCTGGGAATTATTCATAACTTCAAATAGACGACGGATTCCTTCAGGGGGATCTGCCACTGCTTGGATAAAATCCTCAGATGCCCCTATCATCTTTCGTGGGTTCACGTTTATTTCTCTTCAGTAGGATTAGATAATCAAATACCATCAGGTTTCTCCTAACTTGACTGTTGTATTTTGAACGAGTTTTCGGTTGATGTGTTAAGTCATTTTAATATTGATTTTCTTCCAGTCTGATTTTAAGGTATTTATTCCTGTCTCTTTGGTGGTGTTCTCAATTCACGTCCATCAGACAAGGTGTAGAGTGGATCACCTGGATCTCATGACTCGTGCTGCCTGGTTAAGATGAGATTTCATTCGTCTCTCAACCTGCGGGCTGGGAGGACGCACACTGAGCTTACTCCGGCTTACACCTGGTGGTACCGACCTGGTGGTCGGAGAGTAAACACGGTCTGTGTTGAATTCACCAGAGGCTCCCTCAGTGGTTCTATAATGCATGCATTAATGCCGTGCATCATACGCGACGTCTACGGCATCCCCAATGAAGAATTATATGGCGTAGCTCTAAATGGGATGTCGAGGATATTTGTGAAATTCGTGAATGCCGGCTTCTACACCAAGATTGTGCAAACTTTTCAAGGAGAATGGTGGTAAATTCCGCTGTGGAGGCTTGTCTACATGACGTGTCTACATATGTCACCTGGGTCAGGGTGAGAAACGTGCCTTTCGAGGCTGAGGAGTACGATCTGCGGAATGTTTTTGTCAGATACGGAATGGTGCATGCAGCGACCAAGGGAGTGTGGAGAGGGCCCATACGAGGGGGCTCCCGGAGGGCTCCTTCACCATCAAGATGACGCTACGCCAGCCGATTCCCTCTTACGTACGTCTGGAGACATATAAGACCCAGATGTTTGTTCATTACGCTGGCCAACGGAAGACATGCAGACTATGCAACTCTTATGAGCATATGGCTGCCCAGTGCTCCCGTCGACTGGTGGTCCGCTCCCGGGACCCTTCACCTGTGGGCCTACAAGCTGAGGCCTTCGTGCCTGAGTCTGGTCCCCCAGCTGGGCAAGGTTCCTAGCTTTAGAGGCGAGATACAACAAGAAGACACGCAGTCTACGATGTGTGCCACCTTGTCAGTGGATGCTACGACCATGCCCACGCTTTCTGTGGATCCTGTGAGGCCTGGGGATTTGACACAGGATAGGTTGCTGGAGGACGTGCTGCATGACCTCCTGGATGGAACAGAGCGTGGTCCTGTTGTTTCACCGGTGTGTTGCGAGTTAACGACGGAGGAATCACCTAACGTGGAGGTGCAGGACACATCCACGTTTGTACGGCCGCATGGTGGTGGAGGTCCACCAGGAAGCTTCGTCTGGCGAGGAGATGTATGTGGATGGCAGCTCCCACAAACGATCGGCGGGAACGTCGGACATAGATGATGTCTTGACACCAGGACAGCGCCCAGGGAAGAAATCGTGGGCGAAAGTGGCTGAAGCGCCTCTCACAGAAGGGGTAGTTGCAAGGTCCCAGCATACGGGTAGAGCTCAGGGGAAGGGGGGGGGTGTCTCGAGAAGCCGAATGCCAAAGGAGGACAGTCTAAAGTACGTGTGGGAACGGGAAAGACCCACAAACAGAGGAAAACCACCTTTTTTGTAAATTCTAGTGTGTCACCATCAGTGCCAATGGCCTGAGGACGGAAGTTAAAAAAGTGTAGATGGAGTGGTTTTTGCAACGTTACGATGTGGATGTATGTTTTATGGGGCTCTGGTGGCCTGGTGGTTAACACTCTCGCTTCACACGGTGAGGGCCTGGGTTCGATTCCCAGCCAGAGTAGAAACATTGGGCGTGTTTCTTTCCACCTGTTGTCTATGTTCCCCATCAGTAAAATGGGTACCTGGGTGTTAGTCGACTGGTGTGGGTCGCATCCTGGGACACTGACCTAATTTGCCCGACATGCGGAGCATAACAAGGGGCTTTCTATGTAGTAGATGTCATTGTTGTCAGCTAGGACTGTATACCATGTACATGCACTTGTAGTAAATAAAGATGTAGGAACACAATTACAAGTTTGGTAGAGAGTTACGGTTGAAAGGCTACCGAATGTATGTAATTCTTTAAGATTCAAGGGTGAGGTGGCTATAGCGGTGAAGGAGTCCAGCCCTTGGTGTGTCTTGGGTTGGGAGGAGTGGGCAGGTGGACGGGTGGTAAGGGTGGATGGGTATTGGGGTGGGGTTAGGGTTAGTTTTATTGGAGTTTATATGCCTGCGGACAGTAACTCTAAAGTTAAAATAGATTTTGTGAGGGAGGTTTAACGTTTCACACTCGGGGTTTGCCTTTATTTTCGGTCTTTGGTGGGGATTGGAATTGCGTAATCCGCCATGGTGATGTCGAGCCGAGGGGGGCGGGGTGTGTTTTACCTGTCCTAAGAAATTTGCTGGGGGATGCAGGGGTTTATGATGAGGTGGGGTGGGGTGGGTGGGGGGTGGAGCACACGTTTGTCTGCAGAGGCTACGCGGCCCGACTGGATAGACTTTATGTAACTCAAGGAATTCGAGTTGGGCGCGTACAGACCTTTGATATAGGGTTTTCAGACCACCGTGCAGTGCTAGCAGATTTGGGCTGGGATGGAATAATACAGATTTATCCAGGTTATTGGAAACTAAACGTGCGGCTTTTGGATGGGGAGGGGGATGGGTCTACTTTTCAGGTTTGGTGGAAGAATCTCTGGGAAACTCGGAAGGAAGGTGAATGTTTGTTGGAATGGTGGGAAACGGGCGCCAAACCCGGGATAGCGAGTTATGATAGGAATCGGGGTAAGGAAGAAACGAGGTGGAGGTATGGGCTACAAAATTACCTGGAGGGGCAATTGAATGATTATTATGTTGGGGGCAGAAGTGGTAGGTATGAAAACATCGAACATCTTCGCAATCAACTGGCCGAAATCTACAATGAGCGTTTCAATGTGGTTAGAATCAGGGCGGGCATGGGAGAGGTGCTATGGGGTGACAAACCTTCGGGTTGTGTCCTACGGAAATTTAGGGTTAGACAACAAGCAACATCCCTTCTGCGTTTGGAAGTATGCACCGGTTTGGATGGATACCAGCCTGGTCAGTTGCTCTCTAATACAGACAGCATGAGTTTTTATACTGACCTTTGGTTTGAGGAAAAGTTCCGACGGACAGCAGGAGGGGGTTCATGAGGGTGGCCTCCTGGGGGGTATTCAGTAAGGTCATAAGTGAAAGGGATCGGAGGGTAATAGAAAGTAGGATTCGTGTGGAGGAGGTCGAAGAGGCGATTTTTAGGATGAGTAAAGGGAAAGCACCAGGCATAGATGGCATATCAAATTAATTTTATAGGATGCATTGGGGAAACATTAAACAATGCTTGGTTGAGGTATTGAATTGCATGCTCACGGAGGGGAGGTTGGGTACGTCACAGTAGAGGTAGTGGTGTTGGTGCCCAAAAAGGGAGGGGGGAGCGGTCTGAGTGCATATAGGGCTATCTCTCTCTGTTCAGACTATAAAATATTCGCAAAGGTCCTAGGGAACAGGATGAGAAAAGTCATGGAATCGGTTATTCATAGGGGACAGCTAGGCATACCAGGTAGGAGTATGAGGGAAGGACATGGACGTATTAGGGAGTTTTGGGGGGAATGTCTAGGGGGGGGGTGTCCTCGGGCTTGACTGGCAAAATGCTTACGACTATGTTGACAGAGATTTATTAAGGCTTATTTTATTGAAGCAGGGTTTTGGGGAGGGAATAGTACGATAGGTTGACACTTTGTATGCCTCTGCAATGGTAAGAGTACAGGTGAACGGTAAGTTAGGGCAGCCTGTACGCATGGAACGGGGTTTGAGGCAAGAATGCCCCCTCTCTCAGCTGCTTTTTGCCTGTGTGCAAAATCCATTTTATGAACTGGTGGATGGCGGTTTGGGATGTGGGGTACTGGGTAATAATCGTGCAGCGTGCGTAGTCTGTTACGTGGATGATACCACGATTTTGTTAAAAGGGGAGGAGGGCTTGCAGATCGTAGGCAGGGTTGAGTTTTTGGGGCAGCAATTGGTATGTGTGTCAACAGAGCAAAATAAAAATTATTGGAGGTGGGTACGTGGGTGGGTGGGTGGGGGAAGGGTTTGGTTGAAAGGTATGGGTGATCAGTCGTGGAGCAAATTAAAGTATGTGGGATCGTGTACATGGCGGAAGAGATAGAGGGTCGAAGGGTAAATTCTGAAGTGGTGGTAAAAAAGGCTTTAGACCGTCTCAGAGGTTTAAGAGCTGGGGATGTCTCCTTGCAACAAAGGGCAGTGGTGGTTAACTCTTGTTTACAGTAAGGTACGGGGAGTGGCTGAGGTATACCCATTACGGGACGTGGAACTGCAGAGAAGGGTCTTACGGTATGTATGGGGTTATGGGAGAGCTTGGTTGAGTAGGGTTGTCATGACACACGTACGTCTTGGGGGTTTAGGTCTATTGGCATTGGGGCTACGGGCGAAGGCTCTACATGTAAAGCAGCAGTTCCTTAGGGAGGGTGGAGAGAGAGGAGCCCAGGTGGGTCGGGTAATGGTAGATATACGCAAATGGTGGAGTGGCAGAGGATTAATAGTGTGAGAGGACATGTTGCGTCTGTTGTTGAAGCTGAAAAATGTTCAAAGGATTAGGGCAGGGCAGATGGTGCGAAGATGTTGTCATTGGGAAATTGTGCAGGGGGTGTGTTTTTCCGCTGTATAATTGGGGGGAAATATGGGACGGTTTTTGTAAGCTTAAGTTTGCACCGAGGGTTCGCGAATTAGTGTACAGATTCATCATGGATATTTTAGCTTCAAAATCAGTTTTAAGCAGGATGGGTTTGGTAAGGGATGCGAATTGTTTAAGTTGTGGTCTGGAAGAAACTGCGTTTCATGCGGTTTATTTTTGTGAAACATTGGAAGAAGTTCGTAAGTGGTTGGGTAGGGTTTTAGGGTTTCTCAGTGGGGGAAGTATTTCAATTCTACGGGCCTTAACCTTGGAAGTTAGCGGAATGTCAAGGGAGGTAAGAAGGGCAATACTATATGCGGTGGCTAACTTCCTATATATCTCATGGGGTATAAGGGAAACCGAGGGAGCAGTTAGGGTTAGGGCGATTGCAGCGGGTATTTATAGAATGGCTTGTAGGAACACATTCCTTTACGGTGGGAGGTGGGGTACCGTCTTCCCTGCAAGCTATAGGAGTCTTACAGTACAGCGGTTACTGCAACTAAGAGGGGGATTAAGGCAGCGAGGGGCTGGACTCATCCCTTGGTAACACCCTAAGGTATGTTAGGATATTTAGGGTGGAAGCGGGAGTTACTGAGTTGCGTGTTTGTAGTTATGGTAAGTTACGTGTGCTTGAGGGTGTATGAATGTGATGCGATGTGCGACTGAGATCTTGATTTTTTCTACTTTCTGGACATTACGTCTAGCAAGACGGACAAAACGTTTTTGTTCGGTAAATGGTTTTTCCTTTTGTTTAACTGGATCAATTCCCGGCCATGGCCGAGATTGTATTTTTTGGCTAATGTTTTTTTGGGTGACGTAGCGAAGTCTATGTGGGTCTTTACCAGTGTCATCGTAGGTATTGTTCCTGACACGTAGCACACAGTCGTCGTGCTGTCAGCATCATTAGTATAGTGTTTTTATTGCCTTTTTAGGGGTTAATTTTAAGCATCCTAATTGGTGTGCAAGAGAAATATTGTCTTTTGGGTCTCCTTTTGTAAAACGACCACCCCATGAGGTTTGTCGTTAATTTTCTGAAGGATGTCACAATGTTTCAACTACTTACGATTTTATCATGTTAAGTAGTTATCTCTAAACTCCTATTTAAAGTTTTCAATGGATTTGATGATAGGTAGCATGTGTATGGTGTGAAGGGAAATAGTATTTCGACAGGGGGGGGGGGGGGAAGTCGAAGTAATCCCACATTCAACCTTATGGCCCATAAACATATGGGTGTTAATACTGATTGTACGTGGTAGTTAGGAACTTACAACTGATTCCCTTGTGGTTTAGCGCTTCCTTTTGATTATAATAATAATTACACTTGATTTCATGTCATAAATATGTACCTACCTCTGGGACTGTAAACTGGAAACTTTTCTATTACTCGTGGAGTAATTATGATTTCTGTACCTGTTTTATATATATATATATATATATATATATATATATATATATATATATATATCTATATATATATATATATTTATATATATATATATATATATATAATTTATATATATATATATATATTTATATATATATATATATATATATATCTCTATATATATATATATATATATATATATAATTTATATATATAAGACATACAACTGATTGTTATACGATGCTTATGATACAGTTGTAGGTAAATCATCTGTATTCGGACTGTTTCGGGGTTTTCCATATATTTTTTTATCACTTATATTATCACTTATGTTATTATTTGCATTTCCAGTAATGCACTGGATAACTAGTTTTGGACATTGTAGTGTTTTGTTCAGTTTTAATTTTGGGGTTTTTGAGTTGTATATAAGCGGTGAGTGGTTAAGGTTAGTCCAGGTATTGGTCTAATACTCTTTTGATGTGAAATTTTTTATTGTGTTTATCCTTTATATAACCGATTGTAAATCGCTGATGTATGTTCTCATTGTATGTAAATTGTATGTATACTGGTTTTTAAATAAAATATAAAAAAAAAATTATTCCTGTCTCTTCGGTGGTGTTCTCATTTCACTCCCATTATTCATAATAAAGTTTTACACAAGGAAAGCATTATCAAATTAGGCATTGTCCATCAGACAAGGTGTAGAGCGGATCATCTGGATCTCATGACTCGTGCTGCCTGGTTAAGATGAGATTTCATTCGGATTTTTAACCCCGAAGGGTTAAGCAGTGCGTCATCGAGGACTGTCTTATTTCCACTGGGGTCCAATCTTGTCCCTCAGGATGCGACCCACACCCGTCGACTAACACCCAGGAACCCGGGCCCTCCGTATGTGAAGCGAGAGCCTTGCTACGGGGTTGACCGGAAGTGGGCCAAGAGATTCTGAGTGAATATGCCCATGGTTTTATTCTTTATGGTACTTATTCTATACCATCGTTGTTCCCTTTTATCCTTTCTATTTTTCCAACCTTCATTATTTTCTTAAGTGTTTCTCTACCTCTTCGTTTTTTTTAATAATTTTTTATCTTTTTTTTAATCATAGGCAAGTATTGCCTTTGCTTTTGTCCTCAGCCTTTCTGGAGTTATTTTCATCTTGATTAAATAGCTTCGATCGAGAGTCGAGTGACATTTAAGTATAGAAAGAACTTTGAGGTTCTGTTATTGGTTCACTGAATGGTCAACGAAATTGAGTAGTTAGGGTTGTTACGTGGTGTAAAAGACGTGCTGGGGATGAAGTATTGTTGTGGGAGAGAAGGATCAGTGGGCTGTGACATTGTGTTTCACCTCTTTCCATTCCTTACCCCATGCTCCTTCGTTCTCCCTCAATCTAATCTCCATCCTCCTTTCTAACTCCCTCCCATTCCTTCCACTTATCTTTCCTAGTTTCTTCCCCTCTTTACCCATTCTCCTACCTACCTCCGTCACCCTTTCTCCTACCTCCCTCTCAACCCTGTCTCCTTTCCTCTCCCTTCCCCTAACTCTTCTTTATCCCCTTTAACTCCTCCTTCCTCTCCTCAACCCTTATTCATCCCCTTTAACCGGTTCCCCTTCGTCCTCCTAAACCCCTCACCCTCTCTCAGCCCCTTCCCCTTCTTCCTCATTATCCCTCATTCATCCTCTTAAACCTTTCTCTCCCCTCCCTAACCCTTCGTCTTACTCCCCCCTTCCCCCCTCACAATCCCTTCCCAATACTCCCCCTCAACCATTTCTTCTTCCTCTCAATCACTTTTTAATCTTCCCCCTCTTCCTCCCCTTTTACCTCTTCATATTTCTCCCTCTCTACCATTTCCTGTTCCTCCCTTCCCCTTTCCTAATTCCACCCCCTCAACGCCCTTTTCATCGTGTGCGGTCTTGACACGGCGGCCAGCAATGATGAGGGGGGAGAGGAGGGAGGCGAGGAGGAAGGGAAGGTGGACGACGAGGAAAGGAAAGAGGGAGGAGAGGGGGGGGGAATAACTTACACTATGGGAATGTATGGAAGACTTACGAACTTGTCGGTATTGTACACCATTTTGATATTCACTATGGGAATGATTAAGAGTACAAAACAGTTCATTAATTACGTTAATGTTAGAAAATAGCGAATAGTTGATGAGCAACACCAGAGTATTCTTACTGTCAAAACCTTTTGCATACGCAACTATCTGTTTCAACCCTTTGTGAAAAATGGTATGTTCTGAACTGTACGTAAGTATATTTTTCTACAATCCCCTCTGTATTTGACTGAGAAAGCCTCTTGGGTAGGCAAAATATTTCTGAAGTAAAGATATGCAAGTGTTGCCGAGGTGTTTTGTTCATCATGAAGTACACGAGATTACATAGCTTATGGTGTATATGAAAGTGCAAATGAGTACATGAGTCTGCATGGAAGTACGTGAATCACCATAGAATACAGGGGGCAGCGCGAGTTCTCATTCAAGTATATGGAAAAAGTGGGAGGTAGCTCTCAGGACTAGATTTTGCAAGATCCCGGACTTTGTTCCTTGGCACGGGGAAACAGTTGGGCAAGTTTCTGACCCCTTCTATTGCACCTGCTAGCCTAGCAGGTGAGCAGACTGTTTCGTGTTGCATCCATGCAATATTGTGGTAAAAATTCTAGTCCTGTCAATTCTAGACCTGTGTTAGTTTAGTTTGATATCTTTATTACCTTCACCGCCATACTTGTTACCATCGTTAACTCCTAAGAACATGACAGTGACCAAACCAAAACCCAATACCCGATACCCAGTCGGTGTTCTGTACATATACCGTAAGCATGTACTCACCGGCATCTTAGTGAGGTTTAATAGTTCAGTGGTATCATTGTATCAGTGGGATTAATAATAATATATATATATATATATATATATATATATATATATATATATATATATATATATATATATATATATATATATATATATATATATATATATCTGCAACTGATGCAATATTTAACAAAGGATAGAAAGTTGACCTAAATTTTGTTGTACACAATTAGTCCTGGGGTAAAGCTTGGTTTTTCAGTATATGAAATTTACTAATTAGTACACAGAAAGTTCTAACTTTTAAGTGCGTCTTCATTTTTCCGAGGCAGCGGGAGGCCCTTGTTTTATTTTTTTCTGAAGTTTCAGCATTCATTTTCTGTGAACTTATAACAGGTGGTAATACTGTACGTGAAATTCTCCCCTCCGTACTACCTACACTACACTCATTAACTACCATTATCAACGACACTAGTACCATCATCAACACTGTCACCAACACTAGCCTCATTACCAGTACCCTCACCATCATCAACAACAAACTCACCATCTTGAACTCCACTTTCATTATCACTAACGTCACTCACAAATGCAGCACAACCTCCCCTCGGGTTAAGCTTCAAATATTATTGCTTCTGCAGCAGCCAGCTTAACGCAAAATATTAACTGTAGCACGACTGATGCTTCATCCATGGATGAAGGGAGTGGCAGTGGGCCTGTCAACTCAGTGTCAGTATTGTGAAGAATCAACGAGGTTTAACTACTTATTCTGACACTGAGGAGTTGGTATCCCAGGCATTCATTAGCATTGTAGATTACACTACATCCTTAGGGAAGTGTTTGCAGGTGGTGGTGGTGTTGCAATGAGTGGTGCGACGGCCTCTAAGACAACTAGTGACCTGTTGGATGGATTCAAGGGTTGGGTAAAATGTATCAGTATACCTAATGATAATTACACACAAAATAAAACATCCCCCTTCACTCCGCCCTCCCTGACTCTTCTCTCAGTCCCTCTCCTCCTCTATTCCCTTCTACAACTTCTTTACCGTCAACTCCTGTTTCTTCTTCATATGTCTCAAGCCACGATCATCTTTGTCCCCCCTCGCCCTTCTTCCTCGCTCGTCTTTTATTCCTCCCTTGCTCATTCCTCCTCCTGTCATTAATTTCACCATCAGGTAATTAATATCCTTACTAATTGACTGTCATTTGCATATAATGGATTTCACGGAGGCGGTAAGGAAAAAAATTATATCAGCATGTCCGTGGGAGAGAGAGAGAGAGAGAGAGAGAGAGAGAGAGAGAGAGAGAGAGAGAGAGAGAAAGAGAGAGAGAGAGAGAGAAATTAATTTAATCCATGTCTTACGTTTAACGCCTGTTGACTGCACGTGGGTCATTAAAACTACAATTCGTTTGTACGCTAATATCAAGAATAATTTTGTCTCTTAATTAAGGCGCAAACTTACGAGTCTATACACACAGACTATATTACTATTTACTGTAGTTACACTGAATTATTCTTTTATATATATATATATATATATATATATATATATATATATATATATATATATATATATATATATATATATATATATAATGTCGTGCCGAATATGTAAAACTGGTCAATTAGCAAGAACTCATTTAAAATTAAGTCCTTTTTGAAATTTTCTCTTATATGTTTAAAGATATATTTTTTCATTAATGCTCATGTAAAAAATTTTAATTTTGCACCAAAAGAATCTTAGAAAACAGTCCTAACCTCCTTATAACAAGAGCAATTCATTTTAGCCTAGCCCAACTAAATACATTTTAAATACGTTTACAATAATTTAGTACTAAACAAACACAATCAAATATATTTTTTTCGTTAGGTTCAGAATAATTTTGGCGAAATTATTGCATACACAAATTTTCACTTGTCCTATATGGCAAGATGAGCGTTGCTATTTAAGCCAAGATCGCAAGTTCTGCCTATTCGACACGACATTATATATATATATATATATATATATATATATATATATATATATATATATATATATATATATATATATATATATATATATATAGAGAGAGAGAGAGAGAGAGAGAGAGAGAGAGAGAGAGGAATGGATACGACTCCTTACACCTTATGTCCCTGTTCCCTTAGCATTAAATAGGTACCTGGGTGTTAGCCAATTACTGTGCAATGCAGTCTAAGAGGGTGGCAGACACAACCGAGCTTTGAGCTGAGGAAAGACAACAGCAGCCTGTAAATGAGCCGAGATAGGATAACGGCATATAGCCTATAGTTTAAAGGAGTATAGAAATAATCAAATAAAAAATAGCTTGAAAACGGGAGAGAAATTGACCATTAACTTTCGTCTTACCAAGGAAAAAAAACAGCGAAGGCACGTAAAGAAAACGGGAAGAAAAAACTCAGCTTTGGACAATTTCGCTAATTGCTTTATAATTATAGGTAGACTACGGCATACATCCTCATCACTGTCATCTGGCATAAAATCTTTACAATATTCCTTTTAAACCAGTGCTAAGCAAGATATTTGCAAGATAATTCGCAAGCTAAGGGCTTTCAAGTCCCGATGAACCAAACATTCAGTCAGACACGTCGCATGATCTATAATAATAAAAGTGAAAATAATAGTGTGTTGCCATATTAAGCTCGTCCTCTAACCTGGCTTGAGTTTGGGCATCAACGCTGGTGCTTCGTAAGGATTTAGGTCTAATATGTATTAATCAGGTTTTTTACGTAATAAGAGGGAAGGCAAGGATGGAGACTGGAATGGACGAATGAAGGGCAGCGCACTAGAAATGTTGTAGATATACAGGAATAGAAAGGCAAGGATGGTTAAGAGGCTTGTTCAGTTTTAGCGGATTCTAAGGGAGGATTTCTGCTTCCACTGACGAATTTTAACGAGTTGAATCCTACATATTTATATTATGAAAGATCCTATCCTCAGAAATTTAGGGAAGGAACAGTTTCTCATTCTCACTGTGTGCGCGCTCGTGCACGTGAGGTCGTTAACCATCTATTTGCAGTTAGTTACTTACTGTATTTGTTCATATATTTTTTTGTTAAATTCCCAATGGTTGAAGCACTTACCACTCTGACAAGCATTTTTTTGTAGTATCCTTTCGACTCCAACTTTTTTTTCCATTCTCGTTCACATCTGTGGCTTCATGTTACCCCTGCTGCAGGTATTAAAAGTCTTCTTGATCTATTCTTTCATTTCTTTTTAAAATTTTATACGTGATTATAATGCCTCCCCCTTTTTCTAAAAGCTAGAATGGCCATCTTTATTGTTTTTTAAATTTTTATCATAAATCATATTTTTTCAGAGCAGGTGGCTAATGTAGCTCGTCACTAGACGTTTTCTAACTTTTACTGTGGGTCTTATACAACAGCTGTATACCCCAATTTTGGCCTAAAGTTTGTTTTAAAACACTTTTTTTTATAGCATTGCTCTATTTGAATTTTTTTTTACAGTGTTACTGTCGTATTTTATTATTTTGCACTATAATTCATATTTTCTTTCAGTGACAAATTTTAACTCCTAGATTCCTTTTTGTATCTGGCATTTACAATATTTTGTCACTATATTCTTCATGTGACCCGATTTCGCTTTCTCCCATTTCCACTGCAATGCATTTACCTACAATAAATTAAATCTATCACTATTTGCCCAATTTCTCCAAGTCATCCTGAAGCGCTCTATACTCGCCTATATTGGTTGCTAAAGATTTTTGCATCATCTGTAAACCAATTCATTTAACATTTATTCCTTGAGGTACGTCACTTGTATAATTAAAAAAAAAAAAAAACTTTCAAGGCAAATACGGATCCTTCTGGTACCTCACCTGCGACATCTACGCCAGAAGATCATTTTTTCCTCTTATAAAATTTTGCATTTTCCTCTCCTCTCCTCTCTCTCTCTCTCTCTCATCTACTGCATTAATATATCTATTAGTCCACATATATTATCCATTTTCCAAATTAGTCATTCATGAGGAACTCTGTCCAAAGTTTTCTTAAAGTCTAGATAAAACAATCTACCCATCCATTTTCTTGAACAATTACTATAACTATCCTGAATTTGCAGATATAGGAATCCATAAGGATTCTTAGTATTCCTCCTGTCATAAACCCCCAGGACAGCAAAGGCAGCTAGACAGTGGTAGAGGGTGAAGGATTGAAGTTGAAGCTCAAGAGGAAGGACGGAGAGTTGAGACAGATGCTATTCTACCTGACGAGTGTGAAGCCAACGAGCGTCGCATCAGGAATCATTAGAGAAGGTAAGAGTGTTGTTCTTGATGATAAATTAGACACATACGTGTCTAATTTATCAACATGTCGGTTCTCTGAACCATTCATCTACAAATCTGTCAGACACTGCAACTTCTTGGGATCTTAATACTTAGGAATTCTTCGCTTGCCTAATTCTTGGGCACGACCTACTTCCACATTGAACAAATGTAACACGACCTATGACTGCTGCACCTCTCCTGCCATACGGTTTATAAGCTGCTTCTCCGCTGATATGCCGTATTCTATTCAAGATTGATGGACTGAACACATCGACTCAAGGTTGAGGGACTGATTACCTCATTCTCCTCCTGTTCAAGTTTCTCCTTCGTATGGACTGATGAAGCCACTGTGTGGCGAAACGTTTCCTCAATAAAGATACCCAAGAGTTGCATATGTGTCTAATTTATCAACATGTCAGTTCTCTGAACCATTCATCTACAGTGTTGCTCTTGTTCGGGATTCACAAATCAGGCTTATGGACAGGGCGTTTTGTTTTAGGGATTTGAAGAGGCTGGATGAAGGATATCATTAGTCATCATGACCGCATCATTGCCTCCCGCTACGATGATGGCAAGTGCAAGAGTGAGGATCTGATTAGCAGGTATAAGTTAGCAGTAGACATAATTAAGGAGGAAGGGCATCCTGTAATATGCGGTATATTGCCGAGGAGAAAACATAAATGGTTGTCCAAGGCATTTGTTGCTAATTGCTGGCTGGACAAATACTAACGACATTGCAGTTCTATTCATCGACAGCTGGGACCACTTCTTCAGAAAAAGTGACATGTGTGCTAGGGATGGGATTCATTTATCAAGAGCTGGGATAGAGGCATTAGCTAGCTTCGTGGAGGGATCTATTACGGTTTTAAACTAGAAATAGAGGTATGGGTTATGTGGGAAAAGAATGAAAAATTACACAATAAAACTGGGTAATGTGAATGAACAGCGTTGTGATATACTTAGTTCTGGGGATGCCATTCAGTGACACTGGGTGATAAGGAAAACAGCAGTGATAGTGGAGCAGGTAAAATAAGGGTTTCTCAATGTGTATTATATAAATATTCGCAGTGCTAGAAATAAGATGGATGAATTCATATTAGTTGCATGTGCAGATGACATTGATTTATTTGTAGTAAATGAGACAGTTTAATTTGAAGAGTCTGGATGTAAGTGCTGAATGATACATTTAGGGTGATAGAAATAAAGGAAAGGGAGGTGAGGTAGCAATATATGTCCGAGAAAACTTGAATTGTTGCATAAAAACGGGTATAAAGACTGAAGGTATGCACGCGCACGCATGCACGCACACACACAGTAGGTATAATACAACACCTTGGGAAATGGAAGGCATTCAGACTTGATTCAAGGATTTAGAGCATTGATTCAAGTCTTTAGAACAAGAACCCCCTCCCCAGTATCAAGAATCCGCCCTTGAGGGAGACTGGACTTCGTATTCAAGGTGGGGTTAAGCAAATACATCATGAAATGCTGGCATCGTTTTATATGTTTTGAACTCGAAATATACTGTGAAGAGTAGCAAGTTACCGGCATGTGTTACTAGCAGCAGAACAATGTCAGTATGCTTGAGGACAGTGTTTTAACTACGGGAGTGCCCTTTCCTTCCTTTGTCAAAGTTAATAAGTTTCCAAAAATATTATATTCATATTTTAAGTAATATTCAAAATAGTACGTTACCTTCGGAGTAAAAAAAAGAAAAAAAAATACTTCGTCGGGAATATTTTTCTCGTAATAAAGTTGGTAGAATTACCGACAATATGTCAAGTAAAAGGACACAAATGCACCTAATGAGACATTTTTGTGGCAACGTTTCGCTCTCCAGGAGCTTTGTCAAGCCGTTACAAGCCGTAGTAACGGCTTGACGAACCTCCTGGAGAGAGAAACTTTGCCACAATAAAAATGTCACATTAGTTGCACTAGTGTTCTTTTACTTTAAATATTTTTCTCACTAACAGTCGGTTTGCGGCACTGTTTATACATACATTACTTTGCTCGTGTTCTTCCTGAAGTTCTTTCCCCCCTTCCCCCAACTTCTCAGACAACCAAAACAGTTTACCCAGGTTGATCTGAATACTTTAGACGGTCCGTTATTGCACGGAAACTGCACATTTTTCTGATTTCAAGTCATTTTCAAACCTTGTAGTTACCTAGATTATGCAGCTCAATTTTGGTCTCCATATTACAGACTGGACATAAATTCGTTAGAAAACATTCAGCGTAGGATGACTAAATTAATACATAGCATTAGAAATCTTCCTTATGAAGAAAGATTGAAGACTCTTAAATTACATTCACTTGTTAGACGAAGAATGAGGGGAGACATGATCGAAGTGTATAAGTGGAAGATAGGCATTAATAAAGGGGATATTAATAAGGTGAACATTAAAATGGTATAAAATACCGACAGATTGTTAGGTAAGACACATATGCAACAGTTAGGTATCTTTATTTCGAAACGTTTCGCCTACACAGTAGGCTTCTTCAGTCGAGTACAGAAAAGTTGATAGAAGCAAAAGATACTTGAAGACGATGTAATCAGTCCATCACCCTTAAAGTTTTGAGGTGGTCAGTCCCTCAGTCTGGAGAAGAGCATTGTTCCGTTGTCTGAAACAATATGAAGTTGAAGTTGTTGTTGTTAAAGATTCGCCGGTATTTTCCCGGCCCGGGCCCTTCCAAGTGGTGGCCCGGCACTGGCTCCCTGTCTAGGGAGTGTCTGAGACCTAAGTCTCCCATGGGAGGAGGCACAAGTACCCCCCTCATCTTGTGAGCTACAAACTCTGGCTCTGGCACCAACCATGCCCTAGAAGGGCAATGCATGGTGTCGATCGTGCTAGCGCTGTGCTCTCCTGTGTGGAGTGTCATGTGTTGGTGTTCATTTTCATTCATGTTGATTCGCAGGTCCTTCTGGCCCAGGTCTTCTCCAGATGGTGACCCGGCAGTGGCCCCCCGGGTGGGGGGTGACGATAATCATCTTTCTTCTTTCTTGGCCCTCCGGTTGGAGGATGTCGTCTTCTTCTATCTTGCGCTGACTTCCCCAAAGAGAAGCGCAGTCGGGCAGAGGCAGCAGTTACAGGGTTGATTGGAGCCACACCCCAGCTTTAGCGGACAGCAAAGTGCTGTCCGCTCACCTGCGACGGATGGCAGGCACATCTCTCGCCTGGATCCAGCCTGGACAGATCTGTCATTTCAGCAGTCTTTTCAACACAGGAGGGTTGCGGGTGGCCTTATTATGTACAAGGCCAACATTGTCAAGGTATCACACTTAGCTCCACTCCGAGGACAGCGATAACCGAGCCTCTACACAAGATGGGAAGCAAGCAGCAACTACACTGATTAAACCTTTCTCCAGAACATCGCTTCATCTGAGATCATTTATTCCTAGGATGATTTATCTGGAACATGCTCCTACAGCATGACATCAACGAAATAGTCATGTGACCAAATAAAATCGGTGGCCCACAGATGGTTCCAACTTCATCCTGTTCCCTATCTGTATATCTCTTCACAATAAAAAGGCTTTCAAATGAGCTGATGTAGGTAACAGCTTTTAGCTTGTAAATAAAGTTAGGAACCCTTAACGTTGTAAAACCCTGTGTACAATAAAGAGGGGGGGGGAGAAAGGAAGGTGGTAATGAGCTAATTAACGCTAATGTTTTCGAGAGAAAACTTAGCTATCTTCATGATCAATCTAAAAAGGGTTTGACTGCAGCACTAACTGCGATCTTAAGAGGACAGGATTAATGGGTATGTGGTCGCTGTGCAATGTTAGGTTGGCGGTAGATGGTGGTCAGGGTGTGATGGTTAAGTGGTAGGTGTGCAGTTCTTGGTGGGTGGGGTGGGGTAGGTGGTTGGCACGAGGTGTTTGGTAATCAGCGTGTGGTAGAGTAGGTGGTCAGATAGTTAGGTCCTATAATGAGGACACAATTGTCCTCAGTATAGAACCTAATACTCCGGCATTTCCACTGTTTGAAAGATTAAGGGAGGTTTAACTACCTGCCTTACTGGTAGCGTCCAAGAAGAAATCCTACGAAGAGAATTGCTCGGTCTTACCTTTGTGACCCAGCACTGGGAAGTATACCTGGAGAGGGTTTCGGGGATTAACGCCCCCACGGTCCGGTCTGTGACCAGGCCTCGTGATGGGTCAGAGCCTGATCAACCAGGCTGTTACTGTTGGCCGCACGCAAACCGACGTACGAACCACAACCCCGCTGATCAGGTATTGACTTTAGGTGCCTCTCCTGCGCCTTCTTGAAGATAGCCAGGGGTCTACTTGTAATATGTATGCTGCGAGGCAGCTGAACAGTCTTGGGTTCCTGACACTTACTGCGTTCTCTCTTAGTGTACTCGTGGCATCCCTACTTTTCATTGGGGAGGATGTTGCATCTCCTACCCAGTCCTTTGCTTTCGTAGGGAGTGATTTTCGTGTGCAAATTTGGGACTAGTCCCTCTAGTATTTTCCAAGTGTATATTATCATGTATCTTTCTCGTCTACGTTCCAGGGAGTGCAAATCAAGGCACTTCAACCGTTCCCAGTAATTTAGGGAAGTTCTCTGTACATTCTCCAGGTCTGCAATTTCGCCTGCTTTGAAAGGGGCCGTTAGTGTGCAGCAATATTCCAGCCTAGAAAGAACAAGCTATTTCAAGAGAATCATGGGCTTGGCATCCCTAGTTTTGAAGATTCTCATTATCCATCCCATCATTTTTCTAGCAGATGTGGTAGATACATTGTTGTGATCTTTGACAGCGAGATCCTCTGAAATTATCTCTCCCAGATCCTTCACATTATTTTTTCGTTCTATTGTGTGATTGAAATTTGTTTAATACTCCGATACTCTTAATTTCCACGAGTTCTCCATATCTAAGTAATTTAAATTTATCTTCTTTGAACATCATATTGCTTTCCCAAGCCAATGTAAAGATTTGGTTTATGTCCGCTTGGAGTCTTTCAGTGTCATCGATAGACGACACTCATGTAAATTCGGGTGTCATCCGCGAAGACAGACACAGTGCTGTGGCTTACATCTGTCTATGCGAGATATGAGGATAAAAATGGGGGCGAGTACTGTGCCTTGTGGAACAGAGCTTTTCACTGTGGCTGCCTCAGACTTTACTCTGTTTACTATTACCCTTTGTATTCTATTTGTTAGGAAATTATAAATCCATTTACCAACTTTTCTTGTTATTCCTTTATCAAGCATTTTGTGCACTACACCATGGGTGCACTTGTCGAAGGTTTTCGCAAAGTCTGTGTATACTACATCTGCATTTTGTTTGTCCTCCAGTGCCTCTAAGACCTTGTCACAGTGGTCCAGTACTTGGGACAGGTAGGAGCAGCCTGCTCTAAACCCATGTTGACCTGGGTTGTGTGACTAATGGATATCAGGGTGGGTGGTGATCTTGCCTCTCAGAACCCCTTCAAAGATTTTTATGATATGGGACGTTAGTGCTATAAGTCTAATTTTTTGCAACTGCTTTTAAGTCTAATTTTTTGCAACCTTTGTGGGCAGGGGCTATTTCTGTTGTTTTTAGTGATTGTGGGATGCCCCTGTGTCCATGTTCCCTCTCTATAGAATGCTGTAGGCACGTGAAAGGGGCTTCTTGCAGTTCTTGTTGAAGACAGTTCCACGAATGTGTGCCCGGGGCCGAGTGCAAGGGCATGTCGTTTATTGCTTTTTCGAAGTCTTGTGGGGTTAGGGTAATATCGAGTTTTTTAATTTACCAAATTTTGAATCATAAAAAATTCGTTTAGATTGTCGACTCTTAGTCAGGTTAATGGCTCACTAAACACTAAGTCATACTGAGACTTTAGTATCTCGCTCATTTTTTTTGGTCTCATCTGTGTAAGTCCTATCTTGTCTAAGCAGGGGTCCAATATTGGATGTTATTTTGGCCTTATATTTGGCATAAGAAATGAAATATTTGATTTTTTTCCCAATTTCATTGATGGCTTTAAGTTCTTCCTGAGCTTCTTGCCTCCTGTATGATTCTTTAAGCTTAAGTTCGATATTTGCTATTTCTCTGACTAGTGCCTCCCTTCGTATTTCAGATATACTGGCCCTTTTCAGCAGCTCTGTAATTCTTAGTCTTCACCTAAATAGGGAGCGTCTCTGTCTTTCTAGTTTACATCTTCTCTTCATTTTTCTGAAAGCAATGTACCTTGAGCATACCACAAGTGCCACATAGCTAATTCTTTCTAGGCATAGGTTTGGATCCGTGTTGTTTAGGATATCTTCCCGTTTGTTTCATTTAGGACATGGTTGACTTGATCCAGCTGTATGCTTTTATTATTGACGTTGAATTTGGTGAAGGCACCTTTATAACTGGTCACCTTTTGCTAGTCAGGAGCTCTGCACATGTCTGTACCTCTATTATGTTGTGGTCTGAATGTATTGTCTTTGATACTGTTATATTCCATATCAGATCATTGTTGGTGAAGATGAAATTAGTGTGTTTTTCAGTCTTGTTGGCTCTACTATTTGCTGGTTTAAAGTAAATTTGTTGCAGAGATTTAATAGCTCATGTGTGTGAATTTTCGTCTGAGCTACCCCCTGGGATTATCTCTTCTAAAACATTTGCTACACTCTTTAACTTTAGGTGTCTTAAGTTGAAATCGCGCAGCAGCAAGATGCTGGGGCATGAGTTGGGAGATTTTCCAGAGAGTGGTCAATTTTGAAAAGCTGCTCCTGGAATTGTTGGGAAGTAGCGTCCAGAGGCTTGCGTACAACCACAATGACAAGGCTTTGGTTTTCGATCTTTAGTGCCAAAACTTCAACTACATTATTTAAGGTGTTTAGTAGTTCTGAACAAATGAGTGACTGTGACATACATGCTAACCATCCTTTGTTGTCTGTTGCATCTGAATAGGTTATAACCTGGGATCCATATTTCGTTGTCAAAGTGGTCCTTCATGTGGGTCTCTGTGAAAGCCACAAACACTGCATTTGATTCTGTGAGCAGTCCCTTGATGAAAGGTATTTTGTTTGTTGATAGCTTCAGACCCTGTATATTTGCAAAGATAAATGTCGTCATGTTGATGTTACACGGGAGGGATTTGTTTGCTGGAATTAATATCTGTTGTTCTGTAGTGGAGGCTAATGACTGTGCCTCCGCTCCAGAAGTGTTTTGAGTTTGTGTAGGATTTCTGTCATTTCCTGCCAGTTTCCTTTTTTTTCCTGGCACTAAAATCTTCCATCTCTGGAGTGGTTATGGCTCCCTTGGTTTGTTTTCCATAAGGGTGATCTGTATCTTCTTGTTCCCTTTAGGTGGTGCACCTGACAATATACGTTGTAGTATTGTCTTTCCTGCACTGAAGAATGGCACATTTCAGGGTGAAAAAAAAATACAGGAAGAGGAGTTACATTCTCCTGTTGTCATGTGTGTGGGGCATTTTTTGGGATGTTCAAAACTACATGTCCCACCTGTTCTTCCAGATAGTCTATGCCTGCAGATACACAAGACATAGAATTTGCATCGATTTGATGTCTGTTTAGGATTTTTTTGACTGCATTCCCTACTGGTGCATTTTTTCTGTCACCCCATTATCTGCAGCCACTGTAATAACATGAGTGTTTCCACCATTTTTTTTTTCTGGTTATGTATAGATACTCTTCTCTGAAGCATTGGCCCCTTTTATTCCATCTTCAACACTAGTGCTACCTTGTATCTCTGGAATTTGTATATCGTTGTCTTTACCCGTTTCATCAACAGAGCCACCATTTTCTGGACAGCACCAGCACAATCTGTTGAACTGTCTTTCATGTCTGTATGGTTACAAGTACTGTCCTCCAAGACAGCTCCAGCCCCAGGGGTGACAGTCCTATCTCCCCCATTCCTTCTATTTTCCCAGTTATACATGGCTGTCATGTTTTCCAAGGAGGATATTTTTTTGTTGGTGTTTCTGTCTTTTAGTATATATGTAATTTTCTCCCAAAGGTGCCTCTCACTTGGGCAGACCCAAAACATTTTCCTGATTTAATATTAATGGTGGCTGATTGCTTAACGTCCATACATGACCTGTGGGACCATTTTCCAGAGATTGCATGCATGCAAGCGAAACCTCGCCTGTTACTCTTACTGCAGATTACACAGGTTTGCATGATGTATATATCAAGTTGCGAATTCAACCTGCAAATGTAAGCCATGCAAATGCCGAAAAGCATTGGAGACTGGCCTGTCTTTTCTTAGAGATCTAGGAACCGGACCCCTTTCAGCAGCTGTCAGTCTGCTTCCTCTGGAAATGAGCCTTGGATGGTCGATCGAGAAGATCAGTTAATTGGTATTCACTAGATCATCCACTTTCTTAATCCATCAAACTGCAATCACTCAGAGTCAGAAGTTAAATGACCTCATATTCATTCTTGGTTAACCAATGAGAGACAGTGTCTTGGCACTTTCAAATAATTTGTGGAAAGCACATTTACAAGAGGGCGCTAACTTGCCTAAGGCCACAAGTCTCTCTTACCAGATTTTGTCCATCGCAGTTGACTGGCAACAAGATGTCATACTGTGCCTGTAACTGCCGGTTAAAATTTATAAATTTGTAGCCAGCCAGGGCTAAGGCATAACAAGACAGGGTGTGCAGCCCAAGTACATTGACCCGGGAGAAGTAGGCAGAGTCCTCCAAGGGGCCAAAATAAAGGCAAGCCCTGCACCAAGCCTTTGAATCAAGCAACACACACATCAACACTTGCCTTTTCAACGATAGTAATATATCCATAGCCAAAAAGCTCATTATGCCTGGAGGAAAGGACCTGTCCAAACTTCCCAAGATAGAAATAACAATTCTTACAATTACAAATATTGATACCACTGGGATATCTAAAGAGTCTTCTTCCGGAATGGGAGTGAAATAGGGGTCAGCAACTGGCTTGGTGTTGCCTCGAGTCGCTAGCACAGAGGAAACCAGGAGTGTGTGTCGAAAGACGTAACTATTAAGAGATATGAAAAGGAAAGAGGGAACAAAGATGAAGTGTAAAAAAAAACAGGAGACTTTTTATTGAATAAAAAAGTCACTGGATGGTCGCCCAGATCATCCAGAAGCTGCAGAGGTGCTAAAATCATTCAGCTAGAAATGAGCAAGGTTCACACCTCTCTCATACTGTCCCAGGAATGCTGAAAGCTGCACATTATTAGCCATCACTAACCTCAAATAATTCTTCCACAACCAGACAGCTACTGATTGAACCTCCTGGTAAGCCACTTCGGCTATTGTGTATCATCTCAACTATGTAATTAGTGGAACACAATTAAAGAAACGGAAAATGATCCATTCCAGAATCCCCATGAACAAAATTTAGTAGCCACGAGAGGCGTTCTGGGTTCTAAGTTAGGTTCAGGCACTAATCCCACCTCCTCCCGAGGATGACCTAGCATTGGAAGGAAAAAGTTAGTCTCGGAACAGGGGTAGGTTGTTGAAGTATGTGGTCAGCAGTCAGGGAAATTGGGATGGGCGGTTGGAGCGCAGATAGGAGGAAGGACTACATGAATAGGAAGATGGGAACTGAGGTGGTTGGTCTAGGACTCTAGGTGCATGGGTAGATGGTTAGGGTGATGGGGTAAGTGGTGAGCGAGTGGGGATAGGTTGATCGGGGGGGGGGGGGGGAGGTAAGTGATCTGGGTGCGGGTGCAAATGGTCTGGGTGTAGAGGGTAGCTGGTCTGGGTTACATGGCCGAGGAGTAGGTGGGGCACATATGCAACAGTTAGGTATCTTTATTTCGAAACGTTTCACCTATACAGTAGGCTTCTTCAGTCGAGTACAGAAAAGTTGATAGAAGGAGAAGAGAATTGAAGGCGATGTAATCAGTCCATCACCCTTAAAGTTTTGAGGTGGTCAGTCCCGCAGTCTGGAGAAGAGCATTGTTCCATAGTCTGAAACAATATGGAGTTGAAGTGACAGGATGGAGCCTTATATAGCGCCAGGAGGTGAGACGTAGGTCAATAGTAGAGGTAAGAACGCAGATGTTGGGAGGTCAGGTCCATCTCAAATCCAGCCGCTCTCACTAGTAGAGGTTGTCGAAGTTGATTTCAGGTCTGTACCAAGATACCCTTGTGTTGCAGTGTCTGACATATGTGCCTCACCTAACAACCTGTCGGTATTTTATACCATTTTGATGTTCAATCTGTCAGACACTGCAACACAAGGGTATCTTGGTACAGACCTGAAATCAACTTCGACAACCTCTACTAGTGAGAGCGGCTGGATTTGAGAGGGACCTGACCTCCCAACTTAAGAACATAAGGGCAATATAAACACAAATGCAGTATAATGTGATCCTTTATTGACTACGTTTCGCCCACACAGTGGGCTTTTTCAAGTCACAAACAGAACTACTGTTTGTGACTACTACTGTTTGTGACTTGAAAAAGCCCACTGTGTGGGCGAAACGTAGTCAATAAAGGATCACATTATACTGCATTTGTGTTTATATTGCCAGGCATTCCTTGTGTCGTCAGACCTGCTTGCGTATTGGTGTTCTGAAATACGTGTTTGGAGGTCCCTTGATGTTTCGCCCACGTATAACTTGTTGCAGTCATTACAAGGGATTATGTATACCCCTGCAGAGGATGGAGGCTTGTCCTGCCTACTACTGGTGATGTCCTTGATGGTCGTGGTTGTGGAGGTAGATACTTGGAATGATGTTTTGGCAAAGATGTTGGAAACATGTTTGGCAATGGAGTTGGTGGGAAGGACTATGTATCTCTTCTCGGCAGTGTCTTCTCTGGGTGTGTTGAAGATGTTTAATGCTCGCCGTCTGCAGTCTCTGATGAAGTGACGAGGATAGTGGAGTTTAGAAAATATTTGTTCAATTATAGTGCATTCTTCCTCAAGGAACTCGTTGCTGCAGATTCTGAGTGCACGCAGGAAGAAGCCTATAATTACACCACGTTTGGTTTTGGTGTCGTGGTGAGAGTAGAAGTGGAGAAGATCGTTTTGGTTGGTGGGTTTTCGATAGACTTTAAAACGAAGTTCGTGGTCAGCTTTGCAGAGCAGGACATCAAGGAAAGGAAGAGTGTTGTCGACTTCTTCTTCAAGTGTGAACTGGATTGAAGGCTCGACCTGGTTGAGCTTGTCTTGGAGAGCTTGAACGTTGAAGCGTTTAGGAGTTATGAGGAGAATGTCGTCAACATAACGGAGCCAGGTGACAGACGAAGGAATAATGGTGGAGAAACGTTCGGCTTCTAGATGTTCCATGTATAGGTTCGCCAGGACTGCACTGAGTGGCGAACCCATGGGTAGTCCAAAAGTCTGCTGAAAGAGGTGATTTTCGAAAGAGAAACACGTAAAGCCAACACATAGTTCAACAAGGTCGATGAAATCGCTGGCTGGAATGGGAAGATCAAGTGAATCGTCAATTTTTCTGCGCAAGAGATCGATGGCTTGTGTAGTAGGTACTTTGGTGAATAGGGAAGTCACGTCAAGGCTGGAAAGTTTCTTGTTCCTGATGTTGATGTTGCGAATGCGATTGAGAAGATCACCTGAGTGTTTGAGATGTGCTGGACTGATAGTGCCCAAGAGTTTAGAGAGGTGTTTGGCGAGAATTCCTGAGAGCTGGTGGGGAGCACTGCCTATTCCCGAGGATATGGGCCTCAGTGGGATACCAGGCTTGTGAGTCTTTGGCAGGCCGTACATTCTGGCAGGTCTGGGGTTGCTGGGCATGGTGTGCAGAAGTTTCTTCCCTTGTTCTGAGCCCCTCAGAATGCGGCGAGTCCTTTGAAGAAAAGTTTTAGTAAGGTTGTCCACTTGGTTAGTTGTGAGAGGTTTGTAGGTATCTGGGTCATTAAGTAGATTGAGCATTTTGTTCCTGTAATCGTCAGTGTTCATGATAACAACACCACCTCCTTTATCAGCGGTGGTGACCCTGATGGTCGTGTCTTCTGCTAAACCTTTGAGTGCATTGATGTAACGTCGAGGTATGACTGGGGAGCTGCGTGTTGAGATGGCTGCTGAGATGATGCCTTGAAGATAGCCTTTTTGGAAGTCGGAGTCATTGTGTCTGTAGTTTTTGGCGATGAAATTGAGGTCTTGTTTTGGTTTCGTAATTCCTGTTGCGAATTTGAGGCCTAAGCTGAGGGCTTCAGTTTCTGTGGTTGACAGTGGACGAGATGAAAGATTTTGAATAATTTCAGGTCTTCCTAAACTTTTCCAATTACTATTATCGCAGAGTGTTTGTAGTTTCCTAGTAAGTCTGATCTTCTGTTGAACATTCGCTGTGGTAACTGCTGCGAATGATTTCGGCGGTGCGACTGTTCATGTTGCCCCGGAGTGTTGTGCCTAGTGTTCTGGCTTGGAGGAAAGCTTCCTTTGTAGCATTGTTTAAGTCATCTGCACACTCTTCACATTCTCCTCATAACTCCTAAACGCTTCAACGTTCAAGCTCTCCAAGACAAGCTCAACCAGGTCGAGCCTTCAATCCAGTTCACACTTGTGATGAATGGTTTGAAAAACCGACAAGTTGAAGATTGAGACACTTATGCAGCATATGGGAATCTTTATTCAGGAAACGTTTCGCCACACAGTGGCTTCAATGTACAGTATAGGGCCGTAGACGTGGTTTATATACTGTAGTGAGGTGACGTGAAGCAGATGGAGGCGGGGTCATAGTGGTACCATCCACTAGTCGAAGTAGGTCTTCGTCCAAAGGTTGAACAAGTGTTGAAGAATTCTTTGTAACAAGACCCCATGATGCTGCCGTGTCTGACAGTTGTGATGAATGGTTTGAAAAACCGACAAGTTGAAGATTGAGACACTTATGCAGCATATGGGAATCTTTATTCAGGAAACGTTTCGCCACACAGTGTGGCGAAACGTTTCCTGAATAAAGATTCCCATATGCTGCATAAGTGTCTCAATCTTCAACTTGTCGGTTTTTCAAACCATTCATCACAACTGTCAGACACGGCAGCATCATGGGGTCTTGTTACAAAGAATTCTTCAACACTTGTTCAACCTTTGGACGAAGACCTAATTCGACTAGTGGATGGTACCACTATGACCCCGCCTCCATCTGCTTCACGTCACCTCACTACAGTATATAAGAAACGTCTACGGCCCTATACTGTACATTCTTCAAGATTGATGGACTGAACACATCGACTCCAGGTTGAGGGACTGATTACCTCATTCTCCTCCTCTCCTTACGCCTTCCTCTTTGTATTGGACTGATGAAGCCACTGTGTGGCGAAACGTTTCCCATATGCTGCATAAGCAGTTCACACTTGAAGAAGAAGTCGACAACACTCTTCCTTTCCTTGATGTCCTGCTCTGCAAAGCTGACCACGAACTTCGTTTTAAAGTCTATCGAAAACCCACCAACCAAAACGATCTTCTCCACTTCTACTCTCACCACGACACCAAAACCAAACGTGGTGTAATTATAGGCTTCTTCCTGCGTGCACTCAGAATCTGCAGCAACGAGTTCCTTGAGGAAGAATGCACTATAATTGAACAAATATTTTCTAAACTCCACTATCCTCGTCACTTCATCAGAGACTGCAGACGGCGAGCATTAAACATCTTCAACATACCCAGAGAAGACACTGCCGAGAAGAGATACATAGTCCTTCCCACCAACTCCATTGCCAAACATGTTTCCATCTTTGCCAAAACATCATTCCAAGTATCTACCTCCACAACCACGACCATCAAGGACATCACCAGTAGTAGGCAGGACAAGCCTCCATCCTCTGCAGGGGTATACATAATCCCTTGTAATGACTGCAACAAGTTATACGTGGGCGAAACATCAAGGGACCTCCAAACACGTATTTCAGAACACCAATACGCAAGCAGGTCTGACGACACAAGGAATGCCTGCGTACAACACCGTAATTCACACAACCACTTGATAAACTACAGAAACTCAAGACTTATCGCCACAGAAGACAACACTCAATACCGAAGAATCCTGGAATCATCACTCATTTCTATATCCGACAACTTCAACCAGAATAGTGGCTTCTATAACATAGCTGAACCACTTGCCAAGAAACTTCTTCATCGCTATCCCACATAAGAACACTGTAGAAGGTCTGCTCACAACTTATCCAATCTCCTTTCCAAGCTACCCAAGTTTTTAGACTCTATAACCCCACTCGGTACATCATCAGATGCAGCATTCTTCACCTGACCTCAGCTGGACTATAAATACTCGCGTTCCTTCCACCCCAGGTAGTTCTGTTTGTGACTTGAAAAAGCCCACTGTGTGGGCGAAACGTAGTCAATAAAGGATCACATTATACTGCATTTGTGTTTATATTGCCATTGTGTCGGTATTTTATACCATTTATTTCCATTAAGAACATAAGAAAGGAGGAACACTGCAGCAGGCCTGTTGGCCCATACTAGGCAGGTCCTTACAATTCATCCCACTAACAAACATTTGACCAACCCAATTTTCAATGCCACCCTAGAAACAAGCTCCAATGTGCAATTCCCACTCAAATCCAACCCCTCCCACTCATGTACTTATCCAACCTAAATTTGAAACTACCCAAAGTCCTAGCCTCAATAACCCAACTAGGTAGACTATTCCACTCATCAACTACCCTATTTCCAAACCAATACTTTCCTATGTCCTTTCTAAATCTAAACTTATCTAATTTAAATCCATTACTGCGGGTTCTCTCTTGAAAAAATATCCTCAAGACCTTGTTAATATCCCCTTTATTAATACCTATCTTCCACTTATACACTTCGATCAGGTCTCCCCTCATTCTTCGCCTAACAAGTGAATGTAACTTAAGAGTCTTCACTCTTTCTTCATAAGGAAGATTTCTAATGCTATGAATTAATTTAGTCATCCTACGCTGAATGTTTTCTAACGAATTTATGTCCATTCTGTAATATGGAGACCAGAATTGAGCTGCATAATCTAGGTGAGGCCTTACTAATGATGTATAAAGCTGCAGTATGACCTCTGGACTTCTGTTGCTTACACTTCTTGATATAAATCCCAGTAATCTATTTGCCTTATTACGTACGCTTAGGCATTGCTGTCTTTGTTTAAGGTTGCTGCTTACCATAACCCCCAAGTTCTTTTCGCAATCTGTATGGCTAAGTTCTACATTATTTAACTTATAAGTGCTAGGGTTATGGACACTCCCGAGCTTCAGAACCTTGCATTTATCTACATTGAACTGCATCTGCCACTTTTCTGACCAAGAGTACTTTGTCTAAATCCTCCTGAAGTTCCCTAACATCTACGTTTGAATCAATTATCCTACCTATCTTCGTGTCATCGGCGAATTTACTCATATAACTAGTAATTCCTTCATCAAGATCATTGATATATATTATAAACAACAACGGGCCCAAGACTGATCCCTGTGGAACGCCACTTGTTACTGATCCCCACTCGGATTTAACCCCATTTATGGACACTCTCTGCTTCCTGTCTGTGAGCCATGATTCGATCCACGAGAGCACCCTTCCCCCAATGCCATGAGCTGCTACTTTCTTCAACAGTCTTTGGTGCGGAACTCTATCAAATGCCTTACTAAAATCTAAGTAAATAATATCAAATTCTTTATCGTGGTCAACAGCCTCAAAAGCTTTACTGAAGAAAGTTAATAAATTAGTTAGACAAGACCGGCCTCTTGTGAATCCATGCTGAGTATCATTAATCAAGCTATGCTTATCGAGATGGCTTCTTATAATTTGAGCTATAATTGACTCTAGTAATTTGCCTACAATTGAGGTCAGGCTTATTGGGCGGTAATTTGACGGTAACGACTTGTCCCCTGTTTTAAAAATAGGAATTACATTAGCCATCTTCCACATATCAGACACTACACCTGTTTGAAGAGATAAATTAAAAATATTAGTTAATGGTTCACAGACTTCCATTTTGCATTCCTTTAGAACCCTTGAAAAAACCTCATCAGGACCCGGTGACTTATTTTGCTTCAGTCGGTCTATCTGCTTCACAACCATTTCACTAGTGACTGTGATGTTACATAATTTATCTTCTTCTGGCCCACTATAAAAATTAATTACCGGAATATTATTAGTGTCTTCCTGTGTAAAAACCGAGAGAAAATAATTATTTAAAATCGAGCACATTTCATTCTCTGTATCAGTAAGATGCCCATAGTTATTTTTAAGGGGACCTATCTTATCTCTGACTTTTGTTCTATATACCTGGAAAAAACTTTTTGGGTTAGTTTTAGAATCCCTAGCAACTTTAATTTCATAGTCCCTTTTAGCTTTTCTTATCCCCTTTTTAATGTCCCTCTTAATGTCAATATACTGATTCATAAGATGACCCTCGCCTCTTTTGATACGCAAATAAGTTCCTTTCTTATGCCCTAGTAGATATTTCAGCCTATTATTCATCCATTTTGGGTCATTTCTATTTGATCTAATTTCTTTATAAGGGATAAACGTTCTTTGAGCAGCATGTATTGTGTTCAGAAAACTGTCATATTGATAGCTCTCTTCGTTACCCCAGTCAACAGATGATAAGTGTTCTCTAAGCCCATCGTAATCTGCTAAGCGAAAATCTGGGACTGTTACTGAGTTATCCCTACTATGTTGTTGTTAGGTAAGACACATATGCAACAGTTAGGTATCTTTATTATGAAACGTTTCGCCTACACAGTAGGCTTCTTCAGTCGAGTACAGAAAAGTTGATAGAAGCAGAAGATACTTGAAGACGATGTAATCAGTCCATCACCCTTAAAGTTTTGAGGTGGTCAGTCCCTCAGTCTGGAGAAGAGCATTGTTCCATAGTACGAAACAATATGGAGATGAAGTGACAGGATGGAGCTTATATAGCGCCAAGAGGTGAGACGTAGGCCACTAGGAGAGGTAAGAACTCAGATGTTGAGAGGTCAGGTCCCTCTCAAATCCAGCCGCTCTCACTAGTGGAAGTTGTCGAAGTTGATTGCAGGTCTGTACCAAGATACCCTTGTGTTGCAGTGTCTGACAGATTGAACATATCATACTATCATACTTCCATTCAATTCTAAATGTAATTGATTTGTGGTCGCTAGCACCCAGTTCCTCTGAAACTTCTAAATTATTAACAAGGGATTCATTGTTTGCCAGAACTAAGTCAAGCAGGTTATTACCCCTTGTAGGTTCTGTCACAAACTGCTTCAAAAAACAATCCTGAACTACTTTTAAGAAGTCGTATGATTCTAAATTCCCAGTCAAGAAATTCCAATCAATATGACTAAAGTTAAAGTCTCCTAGAATTACTACATTATCGTGCCTTGTGGTCCTAACAATTTCCTCCCATAGTAGTCTTCCCTGATCCCTATCTAAATTTGGGGGACGGTATATCACACCTAAAGTTAATTTTTCATGCCCCTCTGAAAATTCTATCCAAACAGACTCTGTATGTGTTACTTCAGACTTAATACCCGTTTTAATGCAACAGTTCAAGCGATCTCGGACATACAATGCCACCCCACCCCCCTTCCCGATACTTCTATCTACTTGGAACAATTTGAAACCCTGAATGTGACATTCTGCAGGCATGTCCCTACTTTTTGAATTAAACCACGTCTCAGTAATGGCAAATACATCTATGTTACCTGCACTAGCAACTAGTCTCAACTCGTCCATCTTATTCCTAGCACTGCGACTATTTGTGTAATATATACTTAAGGGCCCTCCTTTCTCTTTATCATTCCTGCTCCTTTCTGTTATGCCACTAAACCTATTACTGTCCTTGTCAATTAGTGCCACTGGCTTTCCGATATCCACCTCATTTCGCCTATTACTAGTTCTCCTAGTACTCATATTACTACCCTGAGACTTCACAGTTTTCCCGCAAAAACCCATACCACTAACTATTCCTAGTTTAAAGACCTAACAGCTCCCTCCACTGCGTTGGCCAGTGCTCCCACCCCACACCTAGATAAGTGAACCCCATCCCTGGCATACATGTCATTTCTGCCATAGAAGAGGTCCCAGTTGTCTTAGCAACTCTGAGCTCTTCTCTCAGCTGCTGGTAAAGTTGCTCAAGAGAGGGCATCCTGGTTCAGATTCACAGAGCACAAAAACAGGTCTTCACAGAGCTAAGTACACGTCACACCTACGTCTCACCTCCTGGCGCTATATAAGGCTCCATCCTGTCACTTCAACTCCATATTGTCTCAGACTACGGAACAATGCTCTTCTCCAGACTGAGGGACTGACCACCTCAAAACTTTAAGGGTGATGGACTGATTACATCGTCTTCAAGTCTCTTCTGCTTCTATCAACTTTTCTGTACTCGACTGAAGAAGCCTACTGTGTAGGCGAAACGTTTCGAAATAAAGATACCTAACTGTTGCATATGTGCCTCACCTAACAACCTGTCGGTATTTTATACCATTTTGATGTTCGAGGAGTAGGTGGTTGGCGTGTGGGTGTAGTTAGTCGGGATGCAGGTGTAGATGGTCAGGTGCTATGATATATGGCAGGTATGCGAAAGCGGTGTAGGTGGTCAGGGTGAGAAGCTAGGTGATCGAGGATCAGGGTTAGGTGGTCGAGGAATAGGGGTAAATGGTCAAGATGTGGCTGAGGCACGGGCAGGTGGTTGGGGTGCATGAGTTGATCAGGGTGCATTGTAGGTGACTGAAGTGTGGGTGCAGGTGTTCGAGAGTGCACAGTGTAGTCACTCGGGGAGTAGAGTTGAGGTTTGGGTGCGTGGGAAGGTCATTGGGGTTCGTGGAGTAGGTGGTGAAGGTACCTAGGTTAGGTGGTTGAGGTGCATAGTGTAGGTGGCCGGAGTGTGCTGACTGCATGGTCGGGGTATATGGAAATAAGTCATTGACTTTTTTTTTTGGTTATCCTACGTAATTTACACACGTTACTATGTAGCATAATTTGTGTACATAATTTATGTGTACCTGTTCCTAAATAAACTTACATGGTTGGTGATTGGGGTGCGTGGGTTGGTGGTCGGGGTGCGTGGGTAGGTGGTCGGGGTGCTTGGGCTGGTGGTCGGGGTGTGTGGGCTGGTGGTCGGGGTGTGTGGGCTGGTGGTCGGGGTGTGTGGGCTGGTGGTCGGGGTGTGTGGGCTGGTGGTCGGGGTGTGTGGGCTGGTGGTCGGGGTGCGTACCGCAGCTTTATACATCATTAGTAAGGCCTCACCTAGAATATGCAGCTCAGTTCTTGTCTCCATATTACAGACTGGACATGAATTCGTTAGAAAACATTCAGGGTAGAATGACTAAATTAATACATAGCATTAGAAATCTTCCTTATGAAGATTGAAGACACTTACATTACATTCACTTGTTAGACGAAGAATGAGGGGAGACATGATCGAAGTGTATAAGTGGAAGATGGGTATTAATAAAGGGGATATTAATAAGGTCTTGAGGATATCTCTCCAAGAGAGAACCCGCAGTAATGGATTCAAATTAGACAAGTTTAGATTTAGAAAGGACATAGGAAAGTATTGGTTTGGAAATAGGGTAGTTGATGAGTGGAACAGTCTACCTAGTTGGGTTAATGAACATAAGAACACAAGGCTAGGACTTTGGGTAGTTTCAAATTTAGGTTGGATAAATATACGAGTGAGGGGGGTTGGATTTGAGTGGGACTTGCACATGAGTGGATAGAGTTATCAGAGCTTATTTCTTGGGTAGCATTGAAAATTGGGTTGGGCAAATGTTTTGTTAGTGGGATGGATTGTAAAGGACCTGCCTAGTATGGGCCAACAGGACTCAAGAAATCGTAATGACACGATTGCAAATAAACCATACCCCCGGCCGGGATTGAACCCGCTGTCATAGAGTCTCAAAACTCCAGCCCGTCGCGTTAGCCACTAGACCAGCTAGCCACAATAAGATTCATCCAACTAGGTATATTTCTACACCATAGGAAAGTTAGCACAGGCTAGCTGGTCTAGTGGCTAACGCGACGGGCTGGAGTTTTGAGACTATGACAGCGGGTTCAATCCCGGCCGGGGGTATGGTTTATGGGCCAACAGGCCTGCTGCAGTGATCCTCCTTTCTTATGCTCTTATGTTGGCTTGTGGTCGGGGTACGTGGGTTGGTGGTCAGGGTGCGTGGGTTGGTGGTCAGGGTGCGTGGGTTGGTGGTCGGGGTGCGTGGGTTGGTGGTCGGGGTGCGTGGGTTGGTGGTCGGGGTGCGTGGGTTGGTGGTCGGGGTGCGTGGGTTGGTGGTCGGGGTGCGTGGGTTGGTGGTCGGGGTGCGTGGGCTGGTGGTCGGGGTGCGTGGGCTGGTGGTTGGGGTGCGTGGGCTGGTGGCCGGGGTACGTGGACTGGTGGCCGGGGTACGTGGACTGGTGGTCGGGGTACGTGGACTGGTGGTCGGGGTACGTGGGCTGGTGGGCGGGGTACGTGGACGGGTGGTCGGGGTACGTGGTCTGATGGTCGGGGTGCGTGGGTTGGTGGCCGGGGTACGTGGACTGGTGGTCGGGGTACGTGGACTGGTGGTCGGGGTACGTGGACTGGTGGTCGGGGTACGTGGACTGGTGGTCGGGGTACGTGGACTGGTGGTCGGGGTACGTGGGCTGGTGGCCGGGGTACGTGGACTGGTGGTCGGGGTACGTGGACTGGTGGTCGGGGTACGTGGGATGGTGGTTGGGGGTTCAGGTACAGGCGGGGGTAGTGGGTCTGAGAACCAGGGAAGGTAGGAACCAGGCTACGGTACATGGCAGTAACCTTCCTCACTATGAACCACAACATATAGCAGTTATTTGCAGCTTTGAAACTACTTTCCTGCCTGAACATCTTTTGTTTTGATTTTAACTTTGATCTCTCGCCATCCCTTACAGTTAGTAAAATGAATAAGAGGTTTTAAATCAATTTATTAATTCAGTGTAAGTGATTATTTAGTGACGCAAATGAAATAGCCTAAGTAACTATTATGGATTTTGCAGAAAATTTGAACCAACTAAAGAAATATTAAATACTAGGTATCAACATTTTTTTCACTATATATTCAACTCAGAAGAACTATCCTATTAAGTATCAGCACGACGAGATGCATATCCTGCTAGTATATACTGAGAAAGTACTTAATTTATCAGAGATTAATTATTCTTTAAGAGCAACACAAGTAACATCCACAATAATGAGTAAAAAATCGACAACCAGCCACAAACAAGTACGCAACAAAAATCCAAACCACTAAATATGCAACTAGAAAACAATCATCACAACATTACTCTTATATATCGTGCAAATCAAGTAAATTTAAAAATGAACTAGCATAAATGAATACAAAATATTCTACACCCTTTAATTTACTTTCAGTCTGGAGCTGTGCCCAGGAGCGGGTGTAGTGTGGGACTATCTGAGGCTGTCATCTGTCAACATGGTGGCCGGTGGACCAAGCGGCGCCACCATGACCACAGGCATATACATTATTTCCCATTATTTTAACTACCACAACCCAGGGTGTATACACCAAGTGGCTTGCATCTGAAGGTGTTTACACCGAGGTAACTATCTCTCACTCTCGGTATTTATGCACCAAGGAAACTCCCTTTGTGTTTATATACTTAGTGGTATGTAACCAGCTCTAGCTTTGTATACCAAAATACGTGTGTACTACCCTATATGTTGTTGCAGGGGTCGATTCATAGCTCCTGGCCCAGCCTCTTCACTGGTCGCTACTAGGTCCACTCTCTCCATGCTCCTTGAGCCTTGTCGTACCTCTACTTAAAACTATGTATAGATCCTGCCTTCACTGGAGGCCTGGTCACAGACCGGGCCGCGGGGGCGTTGACCCCCGGAACTCTCTCCGGGTAAACTGCATCACTGGCCAGACCATTCCACTTCCTGAGTCACATACCTGTGACTCATCCGAGTCTTCAACTTCCAACTGCGACCCCTTGTTGCTGTGTCCCACCCTGGAACATCCTGTCTCTGTCCACCTTGACAATTCCTCTCGGTATTTTGTTACATCATCCCTATCTCTCCTGTCCTCCAGTGTCGTCAGGTTGATTGCCCTTAACCTCTCCTCGTAGGACATGCCCCTTAGCTCCAGGACTAGTCTCATTGTAAACCTTTGAACTTTTTCTAATTTCTTCACGTGCCTGACTAGGTGTGGGTTCCAGACTGGTGCTACATACTCCAGTATGGGCCTGACGTACACTGTGTACAAAGGCCTGAATGATTCTTTACTGAAGTGCCGGAACGCTATTCTTAGGTCTGCTAATCACCCAAATGTTGCAGCAGTTTTTTGGTTGATGAGCGCTTCCTTTTCCTTGAGTGAGGTTTGCAGTCTTTGCCCCTAAACTACACTCTGTCTCCAGTCTTCTTTGCCCTTCCCCGATCTTCATGACTTGCACTTTGTGGGGTTGAAGTTCAGGAGACAGTTGCTGGACCAGGCCTGCAGCCTGTCCAGATCCCTCTGTAGTCCTGCCTGATCCTCCTCTGACTGAATTCGCATCAGCTTTACATCGTCTGCAAACAGGGACACTTCTGAGTCTATACCTTCTGTCATGTCATTCACATATACCAGAAACAGCACTGGTACTAGGACTGACCCCTGTGGAACCCTGCTTGTCACAGGCGCCTAGTCTGACACCTCGTCACGTACCATGACTCGCTGTTGCCTCCTGTCAGGTATTCTCTGATTCTTTGCAGTGCCTTCCCTGTTATACTTGCCTTGTCTTCCAGCTTTTACACTAATCTCTTGAGATTAGTGTAAATGCAGTCTACCCTTCCCTCTCTCTTTCTCGCCTTACTGCCGTCATCTTGTCGTAGAACTCCAGTAGGTTTGTGACACAGGATTTCCTTTCCTTGAAACCGTGCTGGTTGTCGTGAATAAGCTCGTTCCTTTCTAGGTGATCCACGACTCTTCTAATAATCCTGTCCGTGATTTTGCATATACTATACACGCCAGTGACACCTTTCGGTAGTTTAATGCTGCGTGTTTGTCTCCTTTTTAAAAACTGCGACTACATTCGCTGTCTCCCACACCTCAGGCAGTCGCCCTGTTTCGTGTGTGTGTGTTTGTGTGTGTGTGTGTGGGGGGGGGTTCTCTTTCGCTCGCTCACTCTCGCGCTCGCTCACTCTCGCGCTCGCTCTCTCTCTCTCTCTCTCTCTCTCTCGGGCAGGGGTCGGCGAACTTTCTTGGGTATTACCCCAAAACAAGTTTGTGTAGAGCGAAATTACCCACTAGACTTGAAAGTCCACAGAAACCGGAAAAACACAAGAATCATTCAAGTTCAAAATAGTTTATTGAATGCATTTGTATGAAGAATAGTCATACAAACTGAAAAGTATGTATTATACGCGATAAAGCAACTTGAAAAATAAAACACAAAATTAACAAAATAAAATGAAAAATAAACTACATAAAAAATAGTAACAAATTTAATGAAAATCTCATTAAGGAACTAAAGAATTTCATTGAAAACATTTTCACTTCAGGTTTTGAAGCAATGATAATGTTTCGTTTTTGATACGTCAAAATTAGGGCTTCTCGATGTCAGAGCAATTTGGATACTGTCTTCGGCGTTCAAACGATTTCTGGACTTTGTTTTCAAGATAATGAGAGTGGAAAATCGTTGTTCGCAAAGAGTGGTAGTTGTAAATGGCGTCAGTATCTTTATCCCTTCCTCCTGTGAATTTTTGTAAGCCTTTGCAGTTACAGACATCCAAAAAAATGGACAGGTCTGCACTGTTCTGAAATTCAATGCGTGCTTACATTGTACACTCCTAATAGTTATTACAAATCACAAAACACTACCTTACCGTGGTCATCGAAAGTCTTAAGCCTACTAACATAAACAATGAGCTTCTACTGACTGCAAACAGAGAATTATTGATAGCGAAATAGGACACTAAGCCAAAAGTTAGGTGATGGTGTGCCAGCGATAGGATGTGCGGTTGTTGTGCCGGCTTCCGAGTCACTAACACTCGTGGTGTTGCCAGCCACTGCAGTCTTTAAAGTTTTACGTCATTGCCAACTTAAGAAATGGTCCCTATAAATTAGATTATTAATGAAATTACAAATCAGTTGTTTGAATAAATATACGTTCCGTAATTTGCCTCTTTCATTAAATAAATTCTTGTGCAATATTATATAGTTTACTGACCCTTCATTACCCCCAGAGATTTTTCATTTTTACCCCATTTAGGGTAATTTACCCCAGTTCCTCAACCCATGCTCTAGGTACTATATATATACAACGAAATATCTGTATCTGCTTCTCTGGGTGTGTCTACAGAGGGGTGTGTGGCCCGTGTGTCTGTTGTGCTAAAATTAAAAAAAAAATAAACAGCGACCTTGGCTTGAAAAAAAAGCTCGTTTTGCTAAATAATCAAAAGTGAAAATTCCCTTTTGTCATAACTTTGCTAAACTCTGTGAATTTAACGAATAAAATGTATAGAATTTATGTTAAACTGATTGTGTTAAGTGGGATTAGGCTGTTATGTTCAACTTGAGTTATTAAGAAGAAAACCCCCTTTTCCTACCCAATACTTTCTCTTTTTTTTCCTTTATTAAAGAGATGGTTTTTACTTCTGTTTACCATTTTAAATCGTTATGTCACTTCTGTCTTCGTATCCACACATTTTTTTTTCATTTCAAATGAACCCCAAAATGTTATAATATTACAGTGGAAATTCAATTAATTTTAATGGTGAGGCCTATCTCTGTGTGATTCGGGAAACTAGTAGAGGCTCAATTCTCCGTCCATTAATCCTGAAACAAATTCTACCGATTATTATTCTCCAACTTGAAATCTGTACACTGCCAAGTGGCCATTAATGATGATGTCTTAATAAAAAAAAAATCCTTATCAACAGGTAACATATGCTGCCGTCACATTCCAGGCCATAGACGGGGTTCCCACGCTGGCGATCCTTGAGAAACAAAGGCGGATCGGATCTTAGTGTTCCAATCTCACCCAAGACCATCATGGAGAGCAGAATTTCTTCCCCCGGGTGTCGGGTGTAATCCCACTCCATCAGCTCTTCTTCCTTTTATTACGACTTCATAACCGCTCGATTTTACGGGCCATTTGTACCCCGCCGAAGGTAAATTTATGTATGGCAAAGGTTAAATACTGTGACTTGAAACTCAGTCATTTCCTTATTAATGTTTATACCGAGAAAAAGAGTTGCGTTCACCGTTTTTATATGTTTAGGAAGAGGAACAATACTGTTTACGGTTTCTTTGTGTTAATACGGAGTAACAATACTTTGTTTACCATACTTCATTTATGCAAATACAATACTTCGACCAGCCGGGAATCGAACCCGGGATGTTCAGCCCGGCTCCTGGAAACCAAGCTAACCTCCCGGCGCCTTAAACCACTTGACCACCATTCCACCACTCTGCTCTGTGGATGCATTAATATATTTATATTGAGAACGACAATGCGTTTACCGTGCTTAATTTATACTGCTGTGTTTACCGTGTTTTAGTTATACAGAGGAACGGTACGATGTTTACCAATGAACTCTTCTGAAGATAAGTGAATGGACTCAATAGAGCTTTCAGGCATTTCTGATCTATTAACCTTTCACTGTGTTATTAAAACAAAAACGCACGCACACGCACACACAAAGACTGGTCTTACTTATTAGCATTCTGGCCCAATAATACTACACCTTCCTAAGACTGGGATATCCAATGCTGTTGTAATTTTAGACAAAAAGTGAGTATGCTAACATGCAAGATTTGCTTCAAAGAATCCTCCAGAACAAATTAAAATCGATTTTAATAAGAATTTCAACAAATACCTAAGAGAAATAAAAACTAAAAAAAATCAACTAGGTCCGACTCAAGCTGTGTTAACATTGTTTAATCAAATCTCAAAAAATCAGGCAGTTTGCTTGACGAACTGTTTCGTTGGGTCCGCATTTTATGAACAAATGAAATGGTTCTTGAAGTTTTTTACTCTATATGTTATAGTCACGTATAAAATATATCAAAACATTAACTAGGAAACTTCTTGCACAATACGGGCTGTATGACCTCATTTTTCCTTTTTTTTTGATGATAGTTTTGTTTATTAAAGTTCCAGTAGATTTGTTAGACTTACTAAAAGAGTAATTATCTAATCAAGCTATATAGTCCCAGTCTGAAGTGATCACTGATCTAGTTAAACTTTGCACAGTAGATTACAAACATGTCATGAAAGATAATATATCGACATCCTTCAAGCTTGTCATGCCGGGAAATATTTTACCCAGCACTATTCAAGATTAAATTAACATAAGCATTTTCATAATTACATTAATAGATGAAGCCCACCACTTGAGCGTCTACAGTTTCACCTTCGAAAATGCAGTAGTATCAGAACCAGGAGCAAAAATATCAACAGAGTGCAAGCTGAGTCTTGTCTCGAGTTATCGTCCTCACAAGTCATGGGGAAGCTCTTGCGCACAGGAACCAGAAGAGGTTCTTTATGCCACAACTGGCATAAGAATTAAGAGATAGGGGGGGGAGAGAGAGAGAGAGAGAGAGAGAGAAAGAGAGAGAGAGAGAGAGAGAGAGAGAGAGAGAGAGAGAGAGAGAGAGAGAGAGAGAGAGAGAGAGAGAGAGAGAGAGAGAGAGAGAGAGAGAGAAAGTGCAAAAAATGGGAAACTACTGGGTGACTATAATTTAAGGAAACTTACTGGCCTGCTACTAGCCTCCACACACTACAACAAGTAGTGATATCTTCCTCTCCTTGGCCACCCATACCATAACCAGGACACAGCTCCAGGATAGCTAGCCACAAACTAACAGAGCAGGGCTTAGGAAAACTACCTATTCAGACTGGAGTGCCAGTAGCACCAGCATCATTCATCTAGTAATAGATGAGGATGAATTGGTCTGAATGCCTAGAGTTGTACCCAGTCCTCACCTTTGGAACTGAAGCTAACTTCAGGGAGTAGATCTGTCAGTCAATGGATGAACTACCAAATACACCCCGCATGTGGTCCACCTGAAGGTCTATCTGACGATCCATTCTTTGGGAGGTGCAGATCACCTTAACACTGGAAGTGGTGGGAGCTAAAGGAAACTGATTACTTCCACAATTTCCAGGGGTAAAATCTAATAGCTGGGGAAAATACAAATAAAGGAGGAAAACGTAAATCTATGCTGCTTGAACACTGCCACCGGATGGTTGCGCCCATTCGTGAGGAAACTGGTAGGGAACAAAGAATACAAAATTTGTGTTATGATGCATTACGAAAGATGCTAAAGACAAAACCACTTCAAGTGGGAGACAATGATGTTACAGTGTTGATAACGGCAACGGATGAGAGATCTGAATGGTATCATCAAGAATAACAGAGATAGCATTTTGTTCATTAGTTGCTTTAGTAAAAAAAAAAGTTTATTGGACAAGATTTAGTTGATAAACTAGAAAGAGACGCTCCTTCTACAGAGAAGACGAAGAATCAGAGTTTCTCAAGGGGGCTAAACTATCTGAAATGCGGAAGGAAACACTGACTAGGCAAGTCGAAAATACTGAACTTAAGTTAAATGGCTCTTACAGGACCCAGGAGAGGCAGGAGATAAAAGTCGTCAATGAAATCGAAAGAAATCCCAAATATTTTTTCATATACCAACCTTCATACACCCTTGCTTCAGCAAAATGAGACTGATAACAGCAAAGAAATAAGTGAGATACTGAAGTCTCATTATGACTACGTTTAGTAAGCCATTAAACAGACTCAAGACTGACAATCCTAATAAAGTTTTTGGGAAAGAGACCCAAAATCTTATCAACATCTCTAAAATTTCTTATACAGCCCTAACACTACTGGATGTTGCTGCACCAGGCCCAGTCTCGTGGAACTGTGTTCATAAAGAACTACAAGAAACCCCTATTGTGTGCATTATGTATGCTATGGAAAGGGAACCTTAACACTGAGATCATCCCACAGTCGCTAAAAACGGATATTCTCCCACTCCACAAAGGTGGCAGCAAAGCAAAGAATTACAGACCGATAAGTCTAACGTTTCACATGAAAATCTTTGATAAAAGAGAGACGTGTGCAACATTTGAGAATCTTTACTCTGCAAAAGTTTCGCCAGCCAGTGGCTTTTTCAGTCTGATGTAGAGAAAGATGGACGATGAGGGGTCCGAGGTAATCAGTCCCTTAGCCTGGAGTCGATGTGTTCAATCTTGATAAAAGTGCAGCATATTCGCGGAGATGAGGCTTATATACTGCAGACTGATGAGGTGGAGAAGTGGTAGGCCGAGTCTCCAGTGAAAAGAAAAAATTAGTGGAAGTAGGTCGTGCCAATAGGTTAGGCAAGTTCTGATTAGCTCAAACTCTTCATCATCTTCCACCTTTCTCTACATCGGACGAAAGAAGCCACTGGCTGGTGAAACATTTTCAGAATAAAGATACCTAAATGTTACACAATTGTCTCATTTATCAACTTGTCGGTTTTGTAAACCATTTATTCAAATAAAAATCTCTGAAAGGGTTCCAAGAAACAGGATTGCGAAACTCTTAGATTCCTCACAATTGCACAACCCAAGGCAACACGAGTTCAGAGCAGATCATTCCTGCCTCTTAATTACCGGACCATTATGATATGGTCTTGGATACACTTGAGGACAAACAGAATGCGGATGTAGTATACACGAACTTTGCAAAAAGCCTTCGACAAGTGTGATCATGGCGTATTAGCTCTCAAAATGTGTGCTAAGGGAATAAACGGAAAAGTGGGCAGATGGATGTTTAACTTTCTATCCAAGAGAACACAGTAATAGTAAACAAAGGTGAACAGCTTTGTTCCACAAAGTACAGTACCCCCCCCCCCATCCTGTTCCTCATCCTCATATCAGATATGTAACTATAGACCCGTGTCTTCTTTCGCAGATGATACTAGAATTTGCATGATTGTGTCATCCATTGAGGACACGGCAAATCTCCAAGCGGATATACATGATGCTCAGTGAGGACAAATTTCAGTTACTCAGTTACGGAAAACTCGAGGAAATGATCTCATCTTCTAAGATCACAACAATGTCTATCATATCTGAGAGGAAAATTACAGGATGGATAATGAGAACTTTCAAAAGAAGGGATGCCATGCCAATGACGATCATTTTGAAGTCCCTTGTTCTCTCTAGGCCGGAATATTGCTGTACACTAACACCCTTCTTCAAGGCAGATGAAATCGCAGATTTGCAGAATGTACAGAGATCCTTCATTTACGTATTCAATGTATGAACCACGGCCGGGCTGTGGTTCATACGTTCAATTGCGTGCTCCCAGTCGTAACAGCCTGGTTTATCAGGCCCTGAGCCACCGGGAGGCCTGGTCGAGGACTGGGCCGCGGTGACGTTGATCCTTGGAACGACATTCAGGTAGACTCCAGAGGAGCTCAGATACGACAGTTTAGATGTCACTCCAAATAGCAAATATCCCAAACTCCTTCAGCGTGCAGGCACTGTACTTCTCACCTCCAGGACTCGAGTCCGGCTAAACTGTTTCCCTTAATCCTTTCACAAAATATTACCCTGCTCACACTGCAGCAGCTCGTCAGGGTGATCCAAGGTACAGAAGAAAGGTTCTTAGTGTACATGGATGCCAGGGATGCTTTTTTTGGTTGATGGTGTTGAGTCACAGTAGTGGAATTTGATGATGTGGTGATGAATTTAATGCAAAGTGTAGGAATTTTAATGAATCTTGATTCATGGACCTGGAGGCATATGGTCTGAACATCTTGATCCAAAGAACTGGGGTGGACTGTCTAGTAGTCTTCATCCGAGGAACAGGATAAATAAATTCTGGATGTCCTGACTATGGGTCAGGTAGGTGATCTTGGTTGCCAATATGACGTTTTTCAGAGCATAGTTCTAGCTGCTCAGACAACTTTTGTTCCGAGTAGTGAAATTAGATCTAACAAAAATGATCCCAAATGGATGAACAATAGATTGAAACATCTCACTGGTTAAAAGAGAGGCATATATAGGCGTATCAAAAGAGGGGATGGGCAGTTAAGAAATCAATATATTCAATTAGAGAGAAAAATAAAGAAATGAATAAGAAAAGTAAAAAGGGATTATGAGGCTAAGGTCGCAAGGGATTCAAAGACTAACCCAAAAGGGTTCTTTCAGGTATACAGAAGTAAGATTAGGGACAAGATTGGCCCACTTAAGAATAACTCTGGTCAGATCACTGACAGTGACAAGAATGTGTGTGAAATTCTCAATACATACCTACTTCCTCTCAGTTTTCACCCAGGAAAATACTAGCGATATTCCTGAAATAATAGATTATGTAGAACAGGACGATAATAAACTATGCACGATCCTCAGACAAATAGAGAAACTAAAACCTAACAAATCCCCAGGCCCTGATGAACTGTTTGCAAGGGTGTTAAAGGAATGGAAAGAGGAACTTGGCATACCTTTGGCTAATCTTTTTAACATATCACTACAAAATGGCTTAGTGCCTGATAAGTGGAAAATGGCAAATGTAATACCTATTTACAAGCAATTGACAGGTCCTTGGCTTCAAACTATAGACCAATAAGCCTTACCTCCATAGTGGGAAAATTTATGGCATCAGTAATTGCCGAAGCATTTCGTAGCCATCTTGATAGGCACAGATTGATTAATGAATCTCAACACGGTTTTACAAAGGGGCGTTCCTGTCTTACGAATTTACTAACATTTTTCACTAAGGTGTTTGAGGAGGTAGATCATGGTAATGAATATGATATTGTGTATATGGACTTCAGTAAGGCTTTCGATAGAGTTCCACACCAGAGGATATTGAGGAAACTTAAGGCACACGGAATAGGAGGAGAAATTTTTTCCTGGGTAGAGGCATGGCTGACAAATAGGCAGCAGAGTTTGCATAAATGGGGAGAAATCAGAATGGGGGCACGTCGCAAGCGGTGTCCTTCAGGGGTCAGTGTTGGGCCCGTTGTTGTTCACAATTTACATAAACGACATAGATGAGGGAATAAATAGCGACATAAGCAAATTTGCTGATGACACCAAAATAGGCCGTCCACTTCATTCTAGTGAGGACACTAGAGGATGATTTGAATAGACTGACGCAATGGTCGGAAAAGTGGCAGATGCAGTTTATTATAAACAAATGCAAAGTTCTAAATGTTGGACAGGAAAATAACCATGCGACATATAAACTAAATAATGTAGATCTTAATACTACTGATTGCGAAAAGGATTTAGGAGTTCTGGTTAGCAGTAATCTAAAACCAAGACATCAGTGCATTAGTGTTCGCAATAAAGCTAACAGAATTCTTGGCTTCATATCTAGAAGTATAAATAATAGTAGTCCTCAGGTTGTTCTTCAACTCTATATATCCTTGGTTAGGCCTCATTTAGACTATGCCGCTCAGTTCTGGTCACCGCATTACAGAATGGATATAAATGCTCTGGAAAACGTGAAGAGGAGGATGACAATGATGATGTATGAGCCAACAACCGTTGGCTCATACATGGGGAAAGCAATACGAGAAATCACATGTCCCTTGCCGTGAGTGCTTTTGACAGGATATTTACGACAGGAAAGTCACTGTCTGAGTCGGACTTATCAAATGCAGTCACGGCAAGGGACATGTGATTTCTCGTATTGCTTTCCCCATGTATGAGCCAACGGTTGTTGTCCTGTCTGCTACTGAGCCGTTGCTTCAGCAACTTGTGTTGTGGCTCAGCTGAGAGGAGGCATAGAAGAGTTGATATGCGCTTCTGACATACTAACCTCTGTTGAACAAGTTAGTCCCTGAGCAGACCACTTAAACTTCTGGCATACTAACCTCTGTCATGCAAGCTAGTCCCTGAGCAGGAGTCAGCACACACTCCTGACACACTAGCCTCTGTATCACAAGTTAGTCCCTGAGCAGGAGTCCATATTTCCGCCAGACTGGTAAACTGGTGAGTCCCTCTGAACAGAACCTGGTTGATTGTTCTGTAAAGTATGACGGCGACAATAGTGGAATTGACGCCGAGGATGCATCCCCACATGAAGCTGAGGATGACAAATGTTGGTATAACCCACGCAAGTCTAGTGCTGAAGATGCTGACTTTGTTGATTCGTGATAGTACGCTGACACGTTCCTGGCAGTATGTTTCTGGGAACAAACTATTGGCTTTCCACATAGATAGTTGGAAGGCGAAGAGCATTAGTGTTCAAGCTGAAGACGTCTTTGTTTTGAAGGTTTTGATGGCGACCAGCACTGTAGTCTTCCTGCGAGTGATACGCCTCAGTGTGAGTATCACTGAACGAGACCCCCTCCGATGATTTCTGCGATGTCCATACTTGAGCGTTGCAGCTGGTTTTCGGACGCCGGAATAGGGTAGTCGCCCTCATCATCGACAATTTCTGCATAGTCTTCAGAGGCGCTACCGCCGCCTCTCTTGGCATCTCTTCCAGTCTTGGAGCTGCGTCGTGAGCTCCTGTTGCCGGACCCACTCACCTTAGTGTTCCAGATGGAAGTGCAGCTGTTTTGTCGACCAGGCAACACATGTCTGAGGTTGGCAAGGGACTCGGAATTGGCGACACTGAGACAAGTAATGCTCAGATCTTCTGCCGTTCCCGCTACATTGAGCTGGTATCTACATTGTGATAGATGACAAGAATGTTTAGTTCAACTTAGTATGAATATTTTTACCAGTTAAGGTATATCATGCTATAGGCTACTTCTTTTATGCAGTCTTTATTTTTAATTCTGGTAATTGACAAGGTCGTATTTGTCTAATACAGTTTAAGTATAGAACTCGCTTCATATTTGTGGTGAAAAGATGAAGTGTTTTGACGGCTGAAGAGCTGTACTGTTAGTACAAAATAAATTTTTTACTAAAAATAATTCTTTAAAGAACTATTTAAAAATTATATTTAAATAATCTAAAAAGTGAAAATGGAAAGTTATTTATAAAATTAATTTTTCATGTGACTTAGATTTGTCCTATTCTAAATGTTATGGAAACCTAAGTAATTACGTATACATTGTCATGAAAATGCATTGAGTAACCAGTGCAGCTTTGCTACTGCCACTTCATACACTCTGATGTAGGGAAAGTAATGTTAAATCTTTTACTTACACTGCCTATGTATTTAAAGTTGTCCACAAGTATGTAGATTTGTGAAGGCATATTCATGTTACAAAAGATAAGTGTCTGTTTCAGTATTAACAATGTTTTAATCTGAGGAATGGAATAGCAATTAATAATCTGATTTTCTATTTCCTTTTTGTTCATTTTCCGCAGTAAGTACACTGCTAAAAACTTAATTTTTGTTTGAAGGCATTATACTTCATTAGCTAAAGATTTTCTGCCTAACTGAAGTACCATATTTTAATTTGACATACAGAAATGGAGAATTATAATCCTTTGTTTTCTCGTCTATGACCGATATTTTGCATAAATTTGATTACTTAGTAGATAATTAACTTGTAATTGTTATGCAAATACTTGGTAGTGAATCAAATAAGGTCATACATAGATGGTAAATATTTCCTTAAGGAATTTTAAATGTGCATAGCCTTGAAAATGCATAGAGTAATAAGTTTGAATATGAGAAAATTAGAGATTGTTTTATAAAGACTATTTAAGATTTAAATTTTATATTTAATAGCCAAGTTATCTCTATTTTCTCATGTTTAATAACTTTTTGTATATCAACAGTAGTGTTGTGTGTTGGTAAATTAAGGAGATTGTTGGAGAAAAGCTGAGTGTAAGGTGTTAGACGTTATGAGTGGCGCGGTATGCAGACCCGACACCACCCCTCCCACACCTTGTCTCGCTACCTTTTCATAACGCAGTTATTGCGAGAGGTCCCGGGTTCAGCTCCCGGACAGGCCCCCCCTATTTTGTTACGAAAAGCACTATAACCCAGGGACCAACTATGTTCGTAACACCCATGTATCAGAAATCTTCCCTATGAGCATAGACTGAGGGCCCTGAATCTGCACTCTCTCGAAAGGCGTAGAATTAGAGGGGATATGATCGAGGTGTATAAATGGAAAACAGGAATAAATAAAGGGGATGTAAATAGCGTGCTGAAAATTTCCAGCCAAGACAGGACTCGCAGTAATGGTTTCAAGTTGGAAAAATTCAGATTCAGGAAGGATATAGGAAAGCAATGGTTTGTTAATAGAGTTGTGGATGAGTGGAACAAACTCCTGAGTACAGTTATTGAGGCTAAAACGTTGTGTAGTTTTAAAAATAGGTTAGATAAATACATGAGTGGGTGTGGGTTGGTGCGAGTTGGACCTGACTAGCTTGTGCTGCTGGGTCTGTTGCCGTGCTCCTTCCTTGAGTGGAGGTGACCAGACTGGGTGGGTCATTGGGCTAATCCGGGGCGGGGGGGGACATGGACCTGCTCCGCATGGGTCAGTAGGCCTGTTGCAGTGTTCCTTCTTTCTTATGTTCTTATATTGATCAAAGGACTCGGTATAAAGGTTCGGCGATCATTCATCGGGAAGTAAATTATTACTTCCTAATGAATGATCGCCGAATGAATGACCGCCGCTCACTATCCTTGGATAGTGAGCGGCGGAGTGACAGCAGGATGCCTGAAGGAAGGTGTCTTGCGATTGAAAGGTAACTGTATAACGTTGTGTAGATCACAGCCAGCGATTAAACAATTTTAAAGATCAAAATGGAACCCTTACAGAGGGTATTCACCCCCTGCTGAGGTAGTTCATTGTTAGTACCTGTTAAGGCAAATTTACAAGTAATCAATATGTGCTGTCATCCGTCTTTCTCAAGAGGAAGACAGATGACAGTGAGAGCTCTCAGGTACACAACAGCTGTAAGTTTGGGTGTCAATATCATTGGAATTAGTGACAAGAACAGTGCTGCCCACATGCATTCTTTTAAGCTAATATTTTCTTCAAAATAGCTTTATAAAGCCCTAATAAAATTTTACTAGAGTACTGGAGTACTCACAATGAAGGACAAACCATTAAAGTTCCTTGAGTCACCAAGCTGAGTCCGTCCGTTATTCCCCCGGCCAGTTGCTGGCAGTTCATACTCCAGTCCAGTTAATAAAGTAACACCATTATTAAGGGCGAATAAATTGACCATGAGTTCAATGTAATTAGCCTACAGGTTCCTTCCTGCCAGCACCCTCCATAAATCAGCGGCGGTGTCTTGTGATACCTGTGTCGCTCACTGGGTGGGTCTGACTCAGCGGCGGTGTCTTGTGATACCTGTGTCGCTCACTGGATGGGTCTGACTCAGCGGCGGTGTCTTGTGATACCTGTGTCGCTCACTGGGTGGGTCTGACTCAGCGGCGGTGTCTTGTGATACCTGTGTCGCTCACTGGATGGGTCTGACTCAGCGGCGGTGTCTTGTGATACCTGTGCCGCTCACTGGGTGGGTCTGACTCAGCGGCGGTGTCTTGTGATACCTGTGTCGCTCACTGGGTGGGTCTGACTCAGCGGCGGTGTCTTGTGATACCTGTGCCGCTCACTGGATGGGTCTGACTCAGCGGCGGTGTCTTGTGATACCTGTGCCGCTCACTCGGTGGGTCTGACTCAGCGGCGGTGTCTTGTGATACCTGTGCCGCTCACTGGGTGGGTCTGACTCAGCGGCGGTGTCTTGTGATACCTGTGTCGCTCACTGGATGGGTCTGACTCAGCGGCGGTGTCTTGTGATACCTGTGCCGCTCACTGGATGGGTCTGACTCAGCGGCGGTGTCTTGTGATACCTGTGCCGCTCACTGGATGGGTCTGACTCAGCGGCGGTGTCTTGTGATACCTGTGCCGCTCACTCGGTGGGTCTGACTCAGCGGCGGTGTCTTGTGATACCTGTGCCGCTCACTGGGTGGGTCTGACTCAGCGGCGGTGTCTTGTGATACCTGTGTCGCTCACTGGATGGGTCTGACTCAGCGGCGGTGTCTTGTGATACCTGTGCCGCTCACTGGGTGGGTCTGACTCAGCGGCGGTGTCTTGTGATACCTGTGCCGCTCACTGGATGGGTCTGACTCAGCGGCGGTGTCTTGTGATACCTGTGTCGCTCACTGGGTGGGTCTGACTCAGCGGCGGTGTCTTGTGATACCTGTGTCGCTCACTGGGTGGGTCTGACTCAGCGGCGGTGTCTTGTGATACCTGTGTCGCTCACTGGGTGGGTCTGACTCAGCGGCGGTGTCTTGTGATACCTGTGTCACTCACTCGGTGGGTCTGACTCAGCGGCGGTGTCTTGTGATACCTGTGTCGCTCACTGGATGGGTCTGACTCAGCGGCGGTGTCTTGTGATACCTGTGTCGCTCACTCGGTGGGTCTGACTCAGCGGCGGTGTCTTGTGATACCTGTGCCGCTCACTGGGTGGGTCTGACTCAGCGGCGGTGTCTTGTGATACCTGTGGCGCTCACTCGATGGGTCTGACTCAGCGGCGGTGTCTTGTGATACCTGTGTCGCTCACTCGGTGGGTCTGACTCAGCGGCGGTGTCTTGTGATACCTGTGTCGCTCACTGGGTGGGTCTGACTCAGCGGCGGTGTCTTGTGATACCTGTGTCGCTCACTGGATGGGTCTGACTCAGCGGCGGTGTCTTGTGATACCTGTGTCGCTCACTCGGTGGGTCTGACTCAGCGGCGGTGTCTTGTGATACCTGTGTCGCTCACTCGGTGGGTCTGACTCAGCGGCGGTGTCTTGTGATACCTGTGTCGCTCACTGGATGGGTCTGACTCAGCGGCGGTGTCTTGTGATACCTGTGCCGCTCACTGGATGGGTCTGACTCAGCGGCGGTGTCTTGTGATACCTGTGCCGCTCACTGGATGGGTCTGACTCAGCGGCGGTGTCTTGTGATACCTGTGTCGCTCACTGGATGGGTCTGACTCAGCGGCGGTGTCTTGTGATACCTGTGCCGCTCACTGGGTGGGTCTGGCTACTGACCACGGGGTCTAGTTGCGGAATTTTATTAACTCCAGTCGTTTAATTGCTTTTCCCAATTATATAACATAATATATAAACCTTTGTGTGGATGATACAGTAGAACATAAGACTACATAGTGATGAATACAGTAGTTTAGGAATTTATATTTACGTTGAATTTAACAATATAGAAACTCTCAAATGAAGTCTTGGAGCTCATCGACCTACACAAACGTTGGTCGGTAACCCAAGATGCAGTTTTTGAGAGAGACTGACGAGTGGGAGAGAGGGAGAGAGAGAGAAACTACCAAAAGCAATCACACATTAATACAATGGCTACAACAAAACATCTGGAGGGCTACAACAAAACATCTGGAGGCCTACAACAAAACATCTGGAGGGCTACAACAAAACATCTGGAGGGCTACAACAAAACATCTGGAGGGCTACAACAAAACATCTGGAATCAAACACAGACGAGAATCAAGAAGCGAGCAAAGATGAGCATCTGGATTCGAACCAAGCTGAGAGCCCGGAAAATAAAAAAATAGATTTTAGAATTGAATGCAGAGGATCTAGAGGCGAACAAACACCAGAACCTGGAATCAAAGACAAGGCCCTGAAAATTAATAAAGGTGAGGACCTGGAATGAAACACATTAGAAGAACTAGACTCGAACAAAGGCGAGGATATAAAATTCGAACACAGACAAGGACCTGAAATCCAACAGAAATGATTTCCTGGGATATAGCTCTCATTTCAGGACTTCCCTAACAAGTACACTGCCACACTAACATTAGCGGATTATACATGGCTGTTAAAGGTAAGAACCACCAACAGGAATCGTAGCAGTGAATCATTCACGTAGGCTCCATATACAGTCCTCGAGTATGCAGTACCATCTTGGAACCAGCATTTACTTAAATTTAATGTATTACCAATATACAGATATTAATCGCTAAACAATTGGAAAGTACAAAAAAAAAAAAGTTAAGGAAGCTGAAAATTAAGTTACCACAGTGAAAAGTCTGGAAAGACAAGTCACATCATGTAAGACTTTAGCAGTGACTAAGTGAAGTAAGCAAAGTGAAATATCAATAAATATATCAAAGAACATGAGACAAACTCGAAAATTAGATGAATAAAAGGCATTTAAAAATACTCCTACGTGGTAAAGACCATGCGATAGCATAACTAGGATTTCATTCTGGGGACGGGAACTAAGGATAAGATTTCACACTAGGGGTGGGAGCTAAGCTAGGATTTCATCCTGGTGGGGTGGGAGCTTAGGCCTGGATTTCATCCTGGAGGTGGGAGCTTCGGCCTGGATTTCATCCTGGAGGTGGGAGCTTCGGCCTGGATTTCATCTTGTAGGTGGGAGCTTAGGCCTGGATTTCATCCTGGAGGTGGGAGCTTAGGCCTGGATTTCATCCTGGAGGTGGGAGCTTAGGCCTGGATTTCATCCTGGAGGTGGGAGCTTAGGCCTGGATTTCATCCTGGAGGTGGGAGCTTAGGCCTGGATTTCATCCTGGAGGTGGGAGCTTAGGCCTGGATTTCATCCTGGAGGTGGGAGCTTAGGCCTGGATTTCATCCTGGAGGTGGGAGCTTAGGCCTGGATTTCATCCTGGAGGTGGGAGCTTAGGCCTGGATTTCATCCTGGAGGTGGGAGCTTAGGCCTGGATTTCATCCTGGAGGTGGGAGCTTAGGCCTGGATTTCATCCTGGAGGTGGGAGCTTAGGCCTGGATTTCATCCTGGAGGTGGGAGCTTAGGCCTGGATTTCATCCTGGAGGTGGGAGCTTAGGCCTGGATTTCATCCTGGAGGTGGGAGCTTAGGCCTGGATTTCATCCTGGAGGTGGGAGCTTAGGCCTGGATTTCATCCTGGAGGTGGGAGCTTAGGCCTGGATTTCATCCTGGAGGTGGGAGCTTAGGCCTGGATTTCATCCTGGAGGTGGGAGCTTAGGCCTGGATTTCATCCTGGAGGTGGGAGCTTAGGCCTGGATTTCATCCTGGAGGTGGGAGCTTAGGCCTGGATTTCATCCTGGAGGTGGGAGCTTAGGCCTGGATTTCATCCTGGAGGTGGGAGCTTAGGCCTGGATTTCATCCTGGAGGTGGGAGCTTAGGCCTGGATTTCATCCTGGAGGTGGGAGCTTAGGCCTGGATTTCATCCTGGAGGTGGGAGCTTAGGCCTGGATTTCATCCTGGAGGTGGGAGCTTAGGCCTGGATTTCATCCTGGAGGTGGGAGCTTAGGCCTGGATTTCATCCTGGAGGTGGGAGCTTAGGCCTGGATTTCATCCTGGAGGTGGGAGCTTAGGCCTGGATTTCATCCTGGAGGTGGGAGCTTAGGCCTGGATTTCATCCTGGAGGTGGGAGCTTAGGCCTGGATTTCATCCTGGAGGTGGGAGCTTAGGCCTGGATTTCATCCTGGAGGTGGGAGCTTAGGCCTGGATTTCATCCTGGAGGTGGGAGCTTAGGCCTGGATTTCATCCTGGAGGTGGGAGCTTAGGCCTGGATTTCATCCTGGAGGTGGGAGCTTAGGCCTGGATTTCATCCTGGATGGGGTAGGTTAAAAATATTAATAAAGATGTAGGAAAAAATTAAAGAAATCGTCTTTTAAAAAAAAAGCAAATTCTGTATGTATGTGAAATTACTTAAACTGTCGAGCATTTGTGGTCATTGGTCATTATACATTAAAAGTTAAAAACAGTCATAAATTGAAAAAAAAAAAAATACATCTCTGGGGAAGGTTTAGTCTCTCAAGTGGTTTAGAAACCGACAAGCTGAAGAATGAGACGCTTGTGCAACATTTGGGAATCTTTACTGAGTCGTCGTTTTGCCAGCCATTAGCTTCTTTAGTTGCAGAGAAGAATGGTGGAAAAAGAAGAGATTGAGATGATCATGTCTTCAGTTTGCAGTCAATGTGTTCAGTCCATCAGTCTTGATGGATTTTACGTGTAGCGTATTAAAATTTTGTATAAAAAAAGGACGCTCCATATATAATGCCATTTTACGGGTTATGTTCTGAAACTGGGCGCGTATTATTCCTGGTTAGGCAGAGTGGCCAGGAGAGAGGACCAGGTGAGGTGTTTGTGGGGCAGTACAAGAAGGACGGCGGCTGGGAGTAGTAGTCATGGTTTGACGTTGGTTTTTTTTTTTTTTTTTTTTTTTTTTTAAGTTTATACCATAGGTTATTTTGTGTTTAAAGTGCTCTCATGTTTACCTGTAAGGCCTTAGTGTGAAGAGGCCTGTTTAAGTTTTGGGAGAGTACACGTACGGTGTTTTTGTCTGCTGGTAGACAGACCGGCAATAGGCCGGGGGATGAGGGGGGGTCATGGAGCTTCCCTGTTTATAAATGTTTACATATTTTGTTTTTCCCACTAGTAGCAGTGAGCTAAAGGTGAACTGGAGTGTGGTGATGTTGGTTGCATTAGATTGTAGGTTGTAAATACTTTATGATTAATATATATATTTTTGTATAGGTAAATTTTTGTGTCCTTCCTCATAATACTATTTAAATTTGTTTCATAATTTCTATGAAGGTACATGCTGGCCCCAGAGTGGTTGCTTTTTCAAAGTAATATACATGCCCTAAGGCAGGTCATTTATCCTTTAGGAGCCAGAACGTTTTAAGTTACGCAAGCCAAAAAGTCGTAACAATGGAGTGAACACATCAGCTGGTATGTGCAAGTTGGTATGTATCAGTTGGTATGTCAGCTGGTATGTGTCGGCTGACGTTGCCAGCTGGTAGGCGTCGGCTGGTGTTGCCAGCTGAGAGGCGTCGGCTAGTATTGCCAGCTGAGAGGCGTCGGCTAGTATTGCCAGCTGAGAGGCGTCGGCTAGTATTGCCAGCTGAGAGGCGTCGGCTAGTATTGCCAGCTGAGAGGCGTCGGCTAGTATTGCCAGCTGAGAGGCGTCGGCTAGTATTGCCAGCTGAGAGGCGTCGGCTAGTATTGCCAGCTGAGAGGCGTCGGCTAGTATTGCCAGCTGAGAGGCGTCGGCTAGTATTGCCAGCTGAGAGGCGTCGGCTAGTATTGCCAGCTGAGAGGCGTCGGCTAGTATTGCCAGCTGAGAGGCGTCGGCTAGTATTGCCAGCTGAGAGGCGTCGGCTAGTATTGCCAGCTGACAGACGTCGGCTAGTATTGCCAGCTGACAGACGTCGGCTGGCAGGCATCAGCTGATATTGTCAGCTGGTATGTATCAAGAGTTGTGTCAGATGGTAGTTGTCAGCTAGCATGTGTGAGTTGGCAAGTGCCAAATGTTAACTGTCGGCTGGGAATTGTTAACAGTTGTGTCATCTGGCAATTGGTGTCACGTGGTAACTGATATCTGATGATGTCAGCCAATATCTGTCAGTTGATTGATATTTGCAAGCTGGCAGCTGCTTCATGGTAGTTCTCAGCTGGCAACTGTCAGTTGGTAGTTATCAGCTCGTGTCAGATGGTAGTAGCCAAATGGTATTTATCACCTGGCAAGTGTAAGCGGTAGTTGTCGGTTGGTATAAGCCAGCTGGTAGCTGTCAACTGATAATTGCCAAATGTCAGACAGTTGACATTTGGGAAGTGTCAGTTGGTACGTGTCAGCTAGTACGTCAGTAGTCATGTTTTTATAGTTATCAGCTAGTGTGTGTCATCTGGCAGTTGTCTGCTGGCAAGAGTCAGACGGTAGTTGTCAGCCATAATCGCCAGCTGGCAAGTGTCAGCTCCAAGTTGTGGTGCCTGTAAGG
>NC_091321.1:29636099-29638599 GCF_038502225.1 Cherax quadricarinatus | reverse complement strand
ACAGGCAGCCATGATGCTTCAACCAAACCAGCTTGGCTTTGGGGTCTCTCAAGGAAGTGAAGCAGCGGTTCATGCAACAAGGGCATATATCAACAACCTGCCTGAGGACAATGCAGTGGTAAAATTAGATTTCAAGAATGCGTTCAATCTCCTGAAAAGAGACGTGGTATTAGCAGCAGTACAAGAACATTTCCCTGGTCTCTTCCCTTTTGTTTCAGCTGGGTATAGCAAGGGATCAATGCTTCTCTTTGGAGAGCATGAAATCACATCATCGGAGGGTGTCCAACAAGGAGATCCTCTTGCACCATTTCTCTTCTGTATTGCAGTTAGGGAAATCACAGTCAGACTGACCAGCGAGCTAAACATCTGGTTCCTAGATGATGGCACACTAGCAGGTACAAAGGAGTCCCTCCTACATGACCTTACACAGGTAATGACACGGGGACAGGAAATGGGTCTCATCCTGAATCCATCTAAATGTGAAATCATCTCAGTCAGTCAAGTGATAAATGCAGTGAGATCAAAACTACCAGGAGCAGCAGTCATTGCCCCCACAAATAGTGTCTTGCTAGGAGCACCTCTGGGAGGCAATGCCATTGACACAATTCTCAGGAAGAAATTGGAAGAGTTAAGGAGAATGGAACAACGAATAGGCAATCTGGACACCCACGATGCCTTGTACCTTCTCACAAAGTGCTTGAGTCTGCCCAGGTTGACATATTTCCTAAGATGTGCACCTTCATATGATAACCCTATACTGCACGAATATGACAGTATTCTGAGGCAGATTTTTACGAAAGTACTTAACCTTACTCTAGAAGACGGGCAGTGGAACCAAGCTACACTTCCAGTCAGACTAGGAGGCATTGGTGTCCGCAAGTCATCACATATTGCGTTACCTGCTTTTCTGTCCTCGTGTATTGCATCCAGAGAGCTTGTAGCAGCGATTCTCCCTGAACATCTTAGGGACAAGATTGGAGTCCAGGACCAAAAATTCATTGACGGAGCAATGATCTGGGATAATCTAACGGGCTCAGAAACCAGACCTGCTCCCCCCAACAACTACAAACAATCGCACTGGGATGGTCCAATAGTGGAAAATATAGCCTCAACGATGCTTCAGAGTGTCAGGGAAGGATAGAGCCCGCCTGCTGGCAGTGAGAGCCCCTCATGCTGGGGACTTTCTGTTGGCTGTTCCCAACTCCAGCCTTTTCACACGCCTCGACCCACAGACCATCCGCATCGGTGTTGCCCTTCGACTTGCCGCCCCTATTCTCGCCGAACACAGGTGTATTTGTGGCAGTGAAGCAGCAGACCGATTCGGGTACCATGGTCTTGTGTGCCGTAAATCCGAGGGAAAGATTGCAAGACATGAGGAGGTTAATAACATTATCAAGAGGAGCCTCACAACAGCTGGATGCCCAGCAGTAAGGGAGCCACCCCAACTATGCAGATCTGATGGCAGCCAGAAGCGTCCAGATGGTATCACCCTTCAAGCCTGGACAGATGGAAAGCAGGTGGTGTGGGACTATACATGTGCATCTACCTTGGCTGATACCTATCTCCAATACACCAGGGAGGAAGGAGGGGCAGCTGCCAGCTTTAGGGAGTCCCAAAAGTCTAGAAAATATGGAGAACTTGCCCATCATTATATGTTTGTTCCCATAGGCTCAGAGACCCTTGGCTCATGGGGAAAGAGTGCATCTAATTTCCTTAAGGAGCTGGGAAAAAGACTCATCAGGGTAACTAGGGATCCCAGGGCAGCTAGTTTTCTGTTCCAGCGGCTCAGTGCGGCTGTTCAAAGGGGTAATGCATGCTGCATTTTGGGCACACGCCCCAGCTCTGAGGAGCTGGATGAAATTTTCGCCTTATAATCGGTGATACACACGTAACAACATGTACCGTATATGCCACCTTTATATTAACAATGTATCTCTTAAATCTTCTGTGCCATATTATTTAATAAAATATTCCTATTGGTAAAAAAAAATAGTTTAAAAGATGGGGTGGTAGGGGAAGTGGAATATTCAAACGGCTTCAGGAAGAAATCCAAATATCCTTCCTTGAAGCCTTTTTATCCACTTCTCCGAGGCTATGGGTCCCACAATTTACACCAGAGGTGGACCCCAATTATATATATATATATATATATATATATATATATATATATATATATATATATATATATATATATATATATATATATATATATAAACCTATTGGTAGAAAAGAATGAAAAGATGGGATGATAGGGGAAGTGGAATATTCAAACGGCTTCAGGAAGAAATCCAAATATTCATCCTTGAAGCCTTTTTATCCACTTCTCTGAGGCTACGGGTAACACAATTTACACCACGGGTGTAATATATATATATATATATATATATATATATATATATATATATATATATATATATATATATATATATATATAAATGTCGTGTCGAATAGGCAGAACTTGCGATTTTGGCTTAAATAGCAACGCTCATCTTGCCATATA
>NC_091321.1:29572627-29635999 GCF_038502225.1 Cherax quadricarinatus | reverse complement strand
AGCTTTGTCAAGCTTTTGACAAAGCTGCTGGAGAGCGAAACGTTGCCACAATAAAATGTCACGTTAGTTGCACTTGTGTCCTTTTACTTTACATATTGTCGGTAATTCTACCAAGTTTATTACAGATGAAAGAGAGTTTGAAGTAAGCAATGTATTGTTACGAAACATAAGCCAGGAGGAAGAAAAAGATTGTTGAGGTTGTTTCAGCTTTTGATGGAGCAGTTAGGATCTCCCCATTGTCATTTACTCCTGGCACTTCAAACTTACCTCTTATGCTCTCTACAACAATTTCTCCCACTTTAGCTTTTAGTTTCCATACAACAATTTGGCTCAGAACTCCCTAAATACTAGCTTAATATATTCCAAAATTTCTCTCCTCTATACTCATTTCTTTTTCAGGTACATAAATGCGTTTTATAATACACGTTACTCTTCGCATCACTTCCTTCTTTAAATCCAAATAATCTTTGAATTTATATACATACTTAAATTCCCTCTTTTCTTTCCATAAATGGTTACTTAATAATACTGCTATTGCTTTCTTAACTCTGATTCTCGAATACATCTGACCTAATCCCATTTTCTACTTTCCACTGAAATTCTCCTGCCCCTTTTAGCTTTGTTTTGCTTAAGGTTACGACAGCCAAATTCTTTTCATTAATAACATTCGCAGTCACTTCTTGCTTATCATTTGCACTACACACATTCACATTCACACAACCAAACTTTAACATTTTCTTTTTCACTTTAGCATTTTATGCAAGAGAAGGCGTTACTAGCGACTTGCTCCTGGTATTTAAATCACCTTTCACGACACTCATGGCTTACGGAAGATAGATTCTTCTCCAATTCCCAGTGGAGATAAAATTAAATAGTTTTATTAAAAGACTAAAAGAAAACTCAGATCAATGTTTATACACATATACATGCGTGGTATGACCTTAGTGTTAATAGTAGAAGTAGGAAGATGTAGTTGTCATCTAATATGTTTAAGAGACAGACATAAAAGATGCCATTATCCAACAATCCTGCCGTTGTAGTTAACGCTCTCGCTTCACACGGCGAGGGCCTGGGTTCGATTCCCAGCCAGAGTAGAAACATGGGTGTGTTTCTTTCCACCTGTTGTCTATGTTCCCCATCAGTAAAATGGGTACCTGGGTGTGTTAGTCGACTGGTGTGGGTCGCATCCTGGGACACTGACCTAATTTGCCCGACATGCTGAGCATAACAAGGGGCTTTCTATGTAGTAGTACGTCATTGTTGTCAGCTAGGACTGTATACCTTGTACATGTACTTGTAGTAAATAAAGATATTATTATTATTATTATTGTGCAGAAGAATTACAAGTTCCCGTTCCACACTCATTTGGCAGGACGGTGATACCTTCCTGGGCGGTTACTGTCTACCATCCTACTACCTACTCTCTCTCTCTTTCTCTCTCTCTCTCTGCAAATATCGCGAACAAGTGATACCAGATGCAAAACCATAACCATCAGGAGCGCTAAAGCGCTCACTGTGATCGTATCCGCATGGACCTCCTCCTCTTTTCTGCAGTATTGCCAGCTCCTGATGATGTGTTGATTACAACACGAAAGGCCTAGATCTATAATTCATCTCCCTCGTGGTTGTTTTGCACATATGTATATATGCAAAATATATATGTATCCTATATATATTTCTCATACATATTTTTTATTATTAGAAGTGAGAGACGAGAGATATGGTTTAGTGGACAGCATATTCTTGAATTGGAAGAAAGCTTTGTAACTCAATTCTGAACAAGAAACTTGTACAAAATCTGGTGAACTAGGCTGGAATAACAGGGAAAGCACTAAAATGGACCAATAAATAGCTAACAGAAGAGAATAAAAGAGTAATTATCTGGGAAGAGATATCAGAGCTGATAACTGTGTAAGCGGAGCTTCACGAGGCTCGGTACTATGACTGATACTGTTTCTGGTATACATGAGAGACATAGTGCTAGATAGTCTGGTGTGTCCCTGTTTGTAGGTGAAGTAAAAGTAATGAGAAAAATAAAAACAGGGTAGGTGAAAAGTCAACATTGAAATTCATCCTTAGCAAATGCAGTGCTGTGGAAATTTGGGTGGAACAAGGATGAATGGAAATGGCTTGGAGAACAAAAACTGCAAATGTAATTCATGGAGAAGGACCTCAGAACCGAGCATCTGAGGGGCTCATCAGTTAAACCTCTACATCATATGTGCGATCGACAAATTTTTTAGTAGCTTTTAGGAATTCCAGTAAAGAGTCAGGACACTATAAACGACATGCATCAGGCTCATCTTGGGGTTTGTTGCACCAGCATGGAACTCAAACCTGATAAAGCTTATAAAAAAAACGGAAAAAGGGCAGAGTTGAGGGGTATGAACAGTGAGGCCAGAAGAACCAGGAAAAACACGATATCGACGTAAGAAACTACTGAGAGGAATAATAAGGTAAGCAGGAGCAGGCTTTTTGAGAGGCGGGAAACTGGTACACGAGGACACTGTTCGAAGTTAAGAGCATAGAAGAATCACAGGGATGTCAAGAAGTATTTCTTCAACCTCAGAATTATCAGGAAGCTGAAAGAAATAACCAGAAAAGTGAAAGGCATAATCTATACTAGGTTCACTCTCAGAGAGAGTGAACCCAGTAGCGGCTAGTTTGAGACCGAGCCCCAGGAACCGAAACTCGACCACTGCATCCAAAACACATGAGAAAACACACACACATACACACACACAAAAAAAGCTCATGGAGCGGGGAGAGAGAGGGTCTAGTAGCAACCGGTGAAGAGGCGGGGCCAGGAGCTAGGACTCGACCCCTGCAACCACAAATAGGTGAGTACAAATAGGTGAGTACACACATGCACACACACATACACACACACACACAAACACACACACACACACACACACACACACACACACACACACACACACACACACACACACACACACACACACACACACACACACACACACATTCACTCACCTTAACAATCACGTCTCCGCTTCTGTCCTGGTTGGGTTACATCACTATGACAACCAACATTACCTAAGAAGTCCAGCATCCAACACATCTTATATAGGAACTTCGGCTTAAATAAGAGTTACTCCCTGTTGCCTCTCACAACTCCCACCAGGGACTCCAGCTGATCTTCAAACCTGATCCCCCACACCCTTTCCGCTTTTTTTCTTCGACATTTATGCTCATACTATTTTCCGGATGGTTGTCTCATTTGTGGGTTGGCTTTATGTGAGGTAGGAAGCCAAACCCCCAACGGTGACCAGAACACTGCGGCCGCCTCTCTTATAACGCCATTGTTGACTATTTTCAGCTATTGTGTGCTTTTGTTGATGGGCTCGTGGGATGGTGGGGTGAGGGAGGGTTGAGGGGGTTATTGTGGTGTTAAGACTTTTGTGGCCTCCCACATGGTGTGTGTGTGTGTGTGTGTGTGTGTGTGTGTGTGTGTGTGTGTCTGTGTCTGTGTCTGTCTGTCTGTCTATGTGTTTGTTTACGCTCAAATGTACTCGCCTGTATGTGGTTGCAGGGATCGAGTCTTAGTGCCTCGTCCCGCCTCTTCACTTGGCGTGTGTCAGATACAGGGCCCTGTCGTACCTGCTCTTAACACTATGTATTGATTCTGCCTCCACTTCATTGCCAGCGTCATTTCACTTCCTGACCACCGTGAGATTGAAGAATCACTTCCTGACATACCTGTCATTTATCTGTGATTGAATTTACCAGCTCCTGAGCACCTGTTTTCCGCATCTCCAAAAGCCTATTTCTATGTACCTTATCGATTCCTCCGAGTAATTTGTATGTTGTCATTTCTCCCCTGGTTCTTCTGTCACTCATTATTAGATTCAGTTCTGTCAGCCTTTCTTTATAGTTCATGCCCTTTAGCTTTGGAACTAGACGCTACATGCTCCAAGACAGGACCTGACGTGACTCTTTGTTCAGATTCCTGAAGGTTGCTGTTTTGCCAGACGAGCAATGGCAGCAGAGGTTATTCGGTTAGCATGAGACTTGATTTATGCTATTGACTATGCTCACATCTTGAATTTTCTCTTTGAGTAAGATATACAGCCTCTCTCCCATGAATATATACTCTGTGTCCGATCTTCCCACAGACATACAATTTTTTTTGAGGATTCTCCAGCCACATTCAGACCTCTGTTTTCATCTCTTTATTTCATCTCCCCTCCCCCCCCCATACATCACTCACCGACACATCTCCCCTCCACCCATACATCACTCACCTGCACATCTCTCCTCCCCCCCCATACATCACTCACCGACACATCTCCCCTCCCCTCTCACCGACACATCTTCCCTCCGCCCCCTCGCTCACCGACACATCGCTCCTCCTCCTCCTCACTCACCGACACATGTTCCCTCCCCCCTCACCGACACATATTCCCTCCCCCCTCACCGACACATATTCCCTCCCCCCTCACTCACCGACATCTCTCCTCCCCCTCACTCACCGACACATGTTCACTCCCCCTTACTCACCGACACATCTCCCCACCTCCTCACCGACACATCTCCCCACCTCCTCACTCACCGACACATCTCTCAACCCCCCCGCCCATACATCACTCACCGACACATCTCACTTTCAACCCCACCTATACAGTCCAACCTATAACCACACTTATACAACCTCAACCCCACCTATACAACCCCAGTCTACAACTCCACCTATAGAACCCTACCTATACAACCTCAACCCACAATCCCACCTGTGTAACCCAACCTACAACCCTACTTACACAAGCTCAACCTACAACCCCACCTATATATCCCTCCCACCTTCCCATCTCCCCACCCCCATATTGACGTGCACATACATTCAATATACCCACCTCCTCCCTCTTCCCCAATCCCCACCTTCCTTCTACTTCCCAACAGTCACCTTCCCCTTCTTCCCCCACCCTCGCCTCCCCTCGTCACCCACACACTCCCCAGCCTCACCCCAGGTGAGGTGATACCAGCTTGTCAGGAGACGCGAGCCTGGCATGCACCAGGCAGATACCTTGAAGACCTTGGTTGACCTTTAATCTTGCGACACCAACCATCGTCACCTTAACCTTCACCTCTGCCGCGCCGACCAACAACACACTTCTATCTTCTTATCTGCTCTACTGCCTCACCATATATCTCTTAACACTTTTGTGTTTGGTACCAGTAATAATAATCATAATAATAATAATAATACTTCATTATTACATTAAAAAATATTACATTAAATAATAAAAATAACACTTGTATTTACATTACAATTATAATAATTAATACATTAATATTACATTAGGCAGTGACATAGTGTACCGATACTCGTGAAGATTATCATTAAATTCACGAAGAAGCCGTAAACCCGCAGGGGCTATACAGCGGCTGGAGGAAGAAGAGGTAACCAGGTTTGGTCCAGGGAAGGGGAACACAGCTTCAGTTCCATAGATGGAAAGCCTGTCATCTGCATCAAGGCAGCTGATGCAGGTGATAGGCTTCCTGCCCCTGGCGTGAGGTGCAGGTAGATGACCCGACCAGAATAATACGTCACAGTACCGCTGCTGGGACTGACAACTTGTAAATATATTTATTTCTACAAGTACATGTACAAGGTATACAGGCCTAGCTGACATCAATGACTTACTACTGTATAGAAAGCCGCTTGTTATGCTGAGCATTTCCCGCAAATTAGGTCAGTTTTGTCGCAGGATGCGACCCACACCAGTCGACTAACACCCAGGTACCTATTTTACTGATGGGTGGACATGGACAGCAGGTGTATGGAAACACGCCCAATGTAACAAGAGGAACCTTATGACGACGTGTTGTCCCGTCTCAAATTTTTGTCATGTCACAACTGGAGAGGGAAGAAGTAGAGAAGGCCTGAAGACAGTACGGTAGAGGGTGAAGGAAGAAAGAAGTGGTGGTGGTAGTAGTAGTATTTGTAGTAGCAGTAGTGGTGGTGGTGGTAGTAGTATTTGTAGTAGCAGTAGTGGTGATGGTAGTAGTAGTAATTGTAGTAACAGTAGTGGTGGTGGTGGTAGTAGTATTTGTAGTAGCAGTAGTGGTGGTGGTAGTAGTAGTATTTGTAGTAGCAGTAGTGGTGGTGGTAGTAGTAGTATTTGTAGTAGCAGTAGTGGTGGTGGTTGTAATTGTAGCAGTAGTGGTGGTGGTTGTAATTGTAGCAGTAGTGGTGGTTGTAATTGTAGCAGTAGTGGTGGTAGTTTTAATTGTAGCAGTGGTGGTGGTAGTTGTAATTGTAGCAGTGGTGGTGGTAGTTGTAATTGTAGCAGTAGTGGTGGTAGTTGTAATTGTAGCAGTAGTGATGGTAGTTGTAATTGTAGCAGTGGTGGTGGTAGTTGTAATTGTAGTAGTGGTGGTTTGTAGTAGCAGTAGTGGTGGTAGTGGTAGTAGTTAGCAGTAGTGGTGATGGTAGTAGTAGTAATTGTAGTAACAGTAGTGGTGGTGGTGGTAGTAGTATTTGTAGTAGCAGTAGTGGTGGTAGTAGTAGTAATTGTAGTAGTAGTGGTGGTGGTAGTTGTAATTGTAGCAGTAGGTGGTGGTAGTTGTAATTGTAGCAGTAGTGGTGGTAGTTGTAATTGTAGCAGTAGTGGTGGTAGTTGTAATTGTAGCAGTAGTGGTGGTAGTTGTAATTGTAGCAGTAGTGGTGGTAGTTGTAATTGTAGCAGTGGTGGTGGTAGTTGTAATTGTAGCAGTAGTGGTGGTAGTTGTAATTGTAGCAGTAGTGGTGGTAGTTGTAATTGTAGCAGTAGTGGTGGTAGTTGTAATTGTAGCAGTAGTGGTGGTAGTTGTAATTGTAGCAGTAGTGGTGGTAGTTGTAATTGTAGCAGTAGTGGTGGTAGTTGTAATTGTAGCAGTAGTGGTGGTAGTTGTAATTGTAGCAGTTGTAATTGTGGTGGTAGTTGTAATTGTAGCAGTAGTGTTGGTAGTTGTAATTGTAGCAGTAGTGGTGGTAGTTATAATTGTAGCAGTAGTGGTGGTAGCAGTACTTGTAGCAGTAGTGGTAGTTGTAGTAGCAGTGTGGTGGTAATTGTAGCAGTAGTGGTGGTAGTTGTAATTGTAGCAGTAGTTGTAATTGTAGCAGTAGTGGTGATAGTTGTAATTGTAGCAGTAGTGGTGATAGTTGTAATTGTAGCAGTAGTGGTGGTAGTTGTAATTGTAGCAGTAGTGGTAGTTGTAATTGTAGCAGTGGTGGTGGTAGTTGTAATTGTAGCAGTAGTGGTGGTAGTTGTAATTGTAGCAGTAATGGTGGTAGTTGTAATTGTGGCAGTAGTGGTGGTAGTTGTAATTGTAGCAGTAGTGGTGGTAGTTGTAATTGTAGTAGTAGTGGTGGTAGTTGTAATTGTAGCAGTAGTGGAGGTAGTTGTAATTGTAGCAGTAGTGGTGGTAGTTGTAATTGTAGTGGTGGTAGTTGTAATTGTAGCAGTGGTGGTGGTAGTTGTAATTGTAGCAGTAGTGGTGGTAGTTGTAATTGTAGCAGTAGTGGTGGTAGTTGTAATTGTAGCAGTAGTGGTGGTAGTTGTAATTGTAGCAGTAGTGGTGGTAGTTGTAATTGTAGTAGTGGTGGTAGTTGTAATTGTAGCAGTAGTGGAGGTAGTTGTAATTGTAGCAGTAGTGGTGGTAGTTGTAATTGTAGCAGTAGTGGTGGTAGTTGTAATTGTAGCAGTAGTGGTGGTAGTTGTAATTGTAGCAGTAGTGGTGGTAGTTGTAATTGTAGCAGTAGTGGAGGTAGTTGTAATTGTAGCAGTAGTGGTGGTAGTTGTAATTGTAGCAGTAGTGGTGGTAGTTGTAGCAGTGGTGGTGGTAGTTGTAATTGTAGCAGTAGTGGTGGTAGTTGTAATTGTAGCAGTGGTGGTGGTAGTTGTAATTGTAGCTGTAGTGGTGGTAGTTGTAATTGTAGCAGTAGTGGTGGTAGTTGTAATTGTAGCAGTAGTGGTGGTAGTTGTAATTGTAGCAGTAGTGGTGGTAGTTGTAATTGTAGCAGTAGTGGAGGTAGTTGTAATTGTAGCAGTAGTGGTGGTAGTTGTAATTGTAGCAGTAGTGGTGGTAGTTGTAATTGTAGCAGTGGTGGTGGTAGTTGTAATTGTAGCAGTAGTGGTGGTAGTTGTAATTGTAGCAGTGGTGGTGGTAGTTGTAATTGTAGCAGTAGTGGTGGTAGTTGTAATTGTAGCAGTAGTGATGGTAGTTGTAATTGTAGCAGTGGTGGTGGTAGTTGTAATTGTAGCAGTAGTGGTGGTAGTTGTAATTGTAGCAGTAGTGGTGGTAGTTGTAATTGTAGCAGTAGTGGTGGTAGTTGTAATTGTAGCAGTAGTGGTGGTAGTTGTAATTGTAGCAGTAGTGATGGTAGTTGTAATTGTAGCAGTAGTGGTGGTAGTTGTAATTGTAGCAGTAGTGGTGGTGGTAGTTGTAATTGTAGCAGTAGTGGTGGTAGTTGTAATTGTAGCAGTAGTGGTGGTAGTTGTAATTGTAGCAGTAGTGGTAGTAGTTGTAATTGTAGCAGTGGTGGTGGTAGTTGTAATTGTAGCAGTAGTGGTGGTAGTTGTAATTGTAGCAGTAGTGGTGGTAGTTGTAATTGTAGCAGTAGTGGTGGTAGTTGTAATTGTAGCAGTAGTGGTGGTAGTTGTAATTGTAGCAGTAGTGGTGGTAGTTGTAATTGTAGCAGTGGTGGTGGTAGTTGTAATTGTAGCAGTGGTGGTGGTAGTTGTAATTGTAGCAGTAGTGGTGGTAGTTGTAATTGTAGCAGTAGTGGTGGTAGTTGTAATTGTAGCAGTAGTGGTGGTAGTTGTAATTGTAGCAGTGGTGGTGGTAGTTGTAATTGTAGCAGTGGTGGTGGTAGTTGTAATTGTAGCAGTAGTGGTGGTAGTTGTAATTGTAGCAGTAGTGGTGGTAGTTGTAATTGTAGCAGTAGTGGTGGTAGTTGCAATTGTAGCAGTAGTGGTGGTAGTTGTAATTGTAGCAGTGGTGGTGGTAGTTGTAATTGTAGCAGTGGTGGTGGTAGTTGTAATTGTAGCAGTAGTGGTGGTAGTTGTAATTGTAGCAGTAGTGGTGGTAGTTGTAATTGTAGCAGTAGTGGTGGTAGTTGTAATTGTAGCAGTGGTGGTTGTAGTTGTAATTGTAGCAGTGGTGGTGGTAGTTGTAATTGTAGCAGTGGTGGTGGTAGTTGTAATTGTAGCAGTAGTGGTGGTAGTTGTAATTGTAGCAGTGGTGGTGGTAGTTGTAATTGTAGCAGTGGTGGTGGTAGTTGTAATTGTAGCAGTGGTGGTGGTAGTTGTAATTGTAGTAGCAGTAGGGGGTGGTAGTTGTACTAGTAAAATCAGTAGTATTTCTAGTAGCAGTAGTGGTGGTTGTAGTGATAATAGTTGTAGTGGTAGAAGTAGTAAATGGTAGTAATAGCAATAATAATGTAGTAATAATGTTAATAGTAGTGATAAAAGTAATAGAATGAAGCAGTAGGAAAAGAATTAATAGTTGTAGAAATGGTAGTAAAGTAGCAGCAGTGGTAGTAGTAGTAGTAGTACTGCCAGCAGTGGTAGTAGTAGTAGTACTGCCAGCAGTGGTAGTAGTAGTAGTACTGCCAGCAGTGGTAGTAGTAGTAGTACTGCCAGCAGTGGTAGTAGTAGTAGTACTGCCAGCAGTGGTAGTAGTAGTAGTACTGCCAGCAGTGGTAGTAGTAGTAGTACTGCCAGCAGTGGTAGTAGTAGTAGTAGTGGCAGCAGTGGTAGTAGTAGTAGTAGTAGTCGTGAAAGAATTAGTAGCTGCTAAGACCCTTGCTATGACCCTTACGCGTTTAACGTTTCCCCGTGAATATAATAAATAAGAGTGTTGAAACACAGTGTACATTTCTCCAGGTTCTTGAAAAATTTGACGGTTTAACTTTAAAACTTGTTAATATATTTTTTAATAATACTGTTTGCTTGCTGGACCCCATGTTAATATTGCAATATTTATATTATTATTGCAGTATTTATGGGAATGTTGCAATATTTGATAAAATTGCAATATTTATGGTAATCTTGTAATTAATATTCCAATATTTTTGTTAATATTTCAATATTTATGTTAATATTGCATTATGTTAATATTTCGATATTTATGTTAATATTGCATTATGATATTTCAATATTTATGTTGATATTGCATTATGTTAATATTGCATGGTGGTTGTTAAATCTGTTGCAATGATACAGTGTGATGTAAATGGTTTAGAAACCCGACTAGTTGAAGAATTAAACACCAGTGGTTTCTTCAGTCCGGTACAGAGATGAATGGTGGAAGATGAGGAATTTGAGATTATCAGTCCCTCAGCCTGGAGTCGATGTGTCCAGTCAATTAATCTCAAGACTGATGGACTGAACAGATCGACTCCAGGCTAAGTTACTGATTACCTCAAACTCCTTCTCATCTTCTACCATTCATCTCTGTACCGGACTGAGGAAGCCACTTGTTGGCGAAACGTTTTCATAATAAATATTCTCAAATGCTGTAAAAGTGTCTCATTGGATAATAGTGATCCAGTGTGCCGAAAGAATGTAAAGAATGGGTTATGTGAAGACTTTTCGTCCACCATGAACTTTATCAGTGGTGGACGAAGTCTTCATAATACAATGCCATAACTAGCACTGTGTGAATTATTTACAAATCTACTACCAATAATAGGTTTGTAAAATTCACAGAAAAAGGCTTGTGAAGCTGGTTATCTGTATTACTGGCGTGTTCCCCGCTTGCCGACTAAATATATAGTTTGTCAGTCTACCATCATCCGTTGGTGTTCATGAAAGTACTAGAAAAACACCCGGGCTGACAACATAGACAAGTGAAGCATGGTGAAATTATTCCAATTTGAGCAGGTACTGCGGGAGTTACTCGACTGCATAAATATGTGAAGGATAAAATCTTTCGATTCACCTTGTAAGAAATCTTATGGTGTAACAGCACCAAACATCTGATAATTATCAGATTATAATCTAGTCTTGTTGCAGTATTAGTGCAGGGGTTCAAACTCCTCTTGTCAGCTTATATATATATTATATATATGTATGTATGTATGTGCCGAATAAGTAAAACTTGGGATTATTTTGGCTTAAATAGCAACGCTCTTCTTGCCGAATGAGGAAAGCAATAATTTGTGTATGCAATAATTTCACAAAAATCTTTTCTTTATTATTTAATTATTGTAAACTTATCTAAAATATATTTAGTTGGACTAGGCTAAAATAAATTGCGCTGCTATAATAAGTTTAGGTAAGTTTTCTAAGGTTCTTCTTGTAAAAAATTATTAATTTTTACATTAACATAAATGAAAAAACATATATTTAAACGTAAAGAGATAAATTCTAGAAAGGACTTAATTTTAAACGAGTCCTTGCTAATTAATCAGTTCTACCTATTCGGCACGACATATATATATATATATATATATATATATATATATATATATATATATATATATATATATATATATATATATATATATATCCTAGAAAAGATCGAGGGGGGAGGTGAAAGAGGTTTTGTGTGCAAGGGCTTGGATATGCAGCAGGCATGGGTGAGCGGTGTTAGAAGTGAATGGAGACAAATGGGTTCTGGGACCTGATGAACTGTTGGAGTGTGAGCACTGGTGTTTTGTGAAGGGATTCAGGGAAACTGGTTACCCGGACTTGAGTTCTGGAGGTGGAAAGTACAATGCCTGCACTTTAAAAGATGGGGTTTGGAATACTGGCTGTTTGAAGTGGCATCCAAACTGTCTTATCTGAACGCCTCTGCAAACACAGTGATTATTTGTGAATGATGGTGAAAGGGTTGAATGATGGTGAAAGTGTTTCTTTTTTTTGGGTTACCCTGCCTCGGTGGGAGACGGCTAACCTGTTGAATATGATGATTGTCGGAGTTTAATGTACGCCTGTTAATGTTGACAGAAAGCCCACAGGTTGACATTTAAACACATAAGAAAGAGCTGCTGATACGTACAGCCAGTCTCTTGTGTGTGTTTTTTCAACATGTGGAGTTTTAAGAGGATAATGTTCTTTTTATTTATATTTTGTAACCACAGTTTATCTCGGTTTTCATTATATTTTTCACTGAACACGAATATTAAGGCTCAGTGGTAGCAGTGACTCTACAGTGATGACGCAGTGATCACTGTTTTGGTCTTTATAAAAAGAAAAATGTTTTTGATTATTTACTTTGGATGGTTAATTACCCAGGAAATTTAAAGAAAGTAAAGCAGTGCGGCTAATTTTCGTCGAGTTCCTTCGGACATCTTGGCTAGGTTGCTCCCAATACCGTCTGACCTAGTATATTTGCACTGAAATGTGTATTTCTTTCAGCGCATATATGCTAAGAGCTTCTTATAATCCCTCTTTTGGGGATTCATTTATTCTTGCCTGGTGAAAGGTTACATGCAGCATTAATGACCTGGTGTAGCCGATAGGGTTCAAACCCCACTAACCACCCAACCAACAGCCAGCTAATTCCCAGATGCTTCTTTCTTCAAGGATACCATGGGTAACAATCATCTCGAGGGTGTAGTCAAGACACGAGGCTGCTGGACGCTGCTGTATAGTGGTGAATAGTTGGTTCTCTGGGAAAGGTGCGATGATGTGATTAAAATGGTTTTGAAAACAGACAAGTTGAAGAATGAGGCACTTAGGCAACATTTGGGATTCAAGGTGTTGTGATCCCTGGCTTATTAAACACTGGTGAACCGGCATCAGAGGCAGCTGCCATGCGTCGCTTAACAAAATTCACAACTCCATAAGACACACTTTGACTCCCCTTTAGTTATCCCCGTCGCGTGTTAATTCCTGCTTACGTGGCGTTTCGTGCACTGGCGGCCATTCTCATTTTGTTATTCAAATTTCCTCTTCGTTTGGGGTCCGAACACACACACTCTCTCTCTCTCTCTCTCTCTCTCTCTCTCTCTCTCTCTCTCTCTCTCTCTCTCTCCCTTTCTTACTCCCTCCCGCTGGTCTGACGGAGAGGTGCAGCTGTCACTCGCTGCCAAAATACGACAACGTTTAGCACTGTAAGGAAGTGTATTATGGGGCTGGAGCCGTGTTGTCGGCGGGGACTGGGATTTCGCTGCCTTTGCACTGTTGACGTCTGTTCTTCCTTGCTCCTCTTTATTATTTTCCTTATTCTTTCCTCCGCTCTTCCCTCTTCTTCCTGCATTACAGAATGTGTGCATTCCCCTCTTCTCTTTCATCTTTCTATTGTCGGTAATTTCGACACGATTTTCGGATTTTTCTTGCATTATTGATTTTTAACTCGTTGTTCGTATGTTTTTCTGTTCTTTTACCTTGTAATCTGATGTTTTTGGAACCTACATAAATTCTTGTTTCCTCTAATAAAATGTGATGTAAATATGCAAACAAAACCAAGTATGACAGAGGATATATTTGATGAAAGCTTTCTCAGAGCTACAGAAAAAATAGAAACGAACTTCTAAATATCGGGTGTGCATAGTACAGAGAACACGCGGCACAGTTTAGCGGAAAGGTGATTACAATTGTAAGTTACCCATCAGGTGTAAAGGTTACCCATCAGGTGCAAGGGTTACCCATCATGTACATGGGCTTCCCATCAGGTGCAAGAGTTAATGATCCACCTGAGTGCGAGGTTAGAGGTCGTGAAATCTGGAAATCAAAGCTCCTTTGTTATTTTCCGTGATCCTAAACACTTGAATGGATGCTGCTTCCAAGCTGCTACATATACAGCGTAATTTAGTGATGATAGTATCTTTGTCATGATAACTGCTTTGTCCCAATTCACGGCGTGAGACTGTACATCCTAAGAAGTTAAACAAGTGTTGGGGTTGTGAATTCTATAGGATAGTTGGAGGTCTTGCCACACCATCAACAATCTTCACACTCTTTACTAGGTATTTTGTAAACACGGGCAGTAGTGAAGTAAATATTGTAGTGATCTGAATCACATGAATGGCTAATGGATTTGCTAAAGAAAAATAATGGTTTGATTAGTCTGATATCGGGTATTTTCACTTGTCCACTGATTCTCATAATTTCCTCTCACAGTTGACTGAGAAACATCCGGGAATGTTACTACGAATAATATAATTGTAATTATCCTTTCAAGACCTGGCCGTTGAACATCCTAAGAATTACAAGAAAAAAATATGTATATATATTTCTACACCTTGCCTATCTTACCTTAATGATTAGAGCTGTTTGACGCCTGTTTAATATGAAACTTTCCTAGTGTATGATACGTAAACATCAGTCATATAAAGTCTCTCTCTTTCTCTCTCTCTAACACACACGGATGTGTTACTGGGAAACCTCTTGCATCAATATGTCAGGGACACTACCAGAGAGGTGAAGATGAACCAGCAAGACTGGACCTCGTATTCACCCTGAATATCTCGGACATCGAGGACATCCCATATGAAAGTCCCCTCGGAGCTAGTGATTACGTGGTTCTGAGCTTTGAATACATAGTAGAGTTACAAGTGGAGAGAGTAACAGAAGTAGGATGGGAGAAGCCAAACTACAAATGGGGGACTGCACAAGCATTAGGAAATTCTTGCAGGAGGTTCAGTGAGAAAAAGAATTGGTAGGAAAATCAGTAAACGAAATGGACTATGTGACAAAATGCAAGGAGGCTTGTTCCCAAGAGCAATAGAAATAATGGACGCAGGAAACAAAGGACTCATGAAAATAGAGATCAGTCGAAGAACCAGAAACGAGTATGCACAGATAAGAAGGGAGGCCCAGCGACAGTACGAAAACGATATAGCATCGAAAGTCAAGTCTGACCCGAAACTTCTGTATAGCCACATTAGGAGGAAGACAACAATCAAAGACCAGATGATCAGGCTGAGGAAAGAAGGTGGAGAGCTCACAAGAAACGACCAAGAAGTATGTGAGGAGCTCAACATGAGATTTAAGGAAGTATTTACAGTGGAGACAGAAAGGACTCCAGGAAGTCAGAACATGTGGGTACGCCAAAAAGGGATATACCAACAAGTGCTGGATAAGATACAACCGAGGAGGTGAAGAAGCTGCTAAATAAACTTGATACCTCGAAGGCGGTGGGACCAGACATCTCTCCGTGGGTCCTTAGATAGGAAGCAGAGACGCTGTGTGTGCTACTAACAACAATTTTCAACACAACCATTGAAACTGGCAAATACTTGAGGTATGGAAGATGGCAAATGTAATCCCCATTTTTAAGAAAGAAAGAACGAGGCGCTAAACTGCAGACCAGTGTCACTGACGTATATATTATGCAAAGTCATGGAGAAGATTATCAGGAGGAGAGTGGTGGAGCACCTAGAACGGAACAAGCTTATAAACGACAACCAGGGAAGGAAAATCCTGTGTCACAAACCTCAAGTTTTATGACAAGGTAACAAAACTAAAACACGAGAGAGTGAAGGGTGTGAAGATTGCATTTTCCTGAACTGCAAGAAGGCCTTCGACACAGCTCCTCACAAGAGATTAGTGCTACAGGATCAGGCACGCATAAAATGAAGGGCACTATAATGGATTAGAGAATACCTGACGACCGGGAGGCAACGAGTCATGGTACGTGACGAGGGGTCAGAGTGAGCGCCTGTGACGAGCGGGGGTCCACAGCGGTCAGTCCCAGGACCAGTGCTATTTTTGGTACATATGAATAAAATGACAGAAGGGATAGACTCAGAAGTGTCCCTGTTTGCAGATGATGTGAAGTTAATGAGGAGAATTAAATCGGATGATGATCAGGCAGGACTAGAGAGGGACTTGGACAGGCTGCAAGCCTGGTCCAGCAACTGGCTCCTCAAATTTAACCCGCCAAATGCAAAGTCATGACGATCGAGGAAACGCAAAGAAGACCGCAGAGAGAGTATAGGCTAGGCGGCCAAAGACTGCAAATCTCACTCAAGGAAAAGGATCTTGGGGTGAGTATAATACCGAGCACATCTCTTGAGGTGCACATCAGCCAGATAACTGTTGCAGCATTTGGGTGCGTGGTAAACCTGTGAATAGCGTTCCAATACCTCAATAAGGAATCGTTCAAGACACTGTACACCGTGTACGTCAGGCCCATACTGGAGTATGCAGCACCAGTTTGGAACCCACACCTGGTCAAGCATGTCAAGAAATTAGAGAAAGTGCAAAGGTTTCTAACAAGGCTAGTTCCAGAGCTAAGGGGAATGTCTTACGAAGAAAGGTTAAGGGAAATCGACCTGACGACACTGGAGGACAGGAGGGTTAGGGGAGATATGATAACGACATACAAAATACTGCGAAGAATAGATAAGGTGGACAGAGCCAGGATGTTCCAGAGATGTTACATAGAAACAAGGGGTCACAGTTGGAAGCTGAAGACTCAGATGAGTCAGAGATGTTAGAAAGTATTTCTTCAGTCATAGAGTTATCAGTCATAGAGTTATCAGAAAGTGGAATAATCTGGCAAATGATGTAGTGGAGGCAGGACCCATACATAGTTTTAAGACGAAGTATGATAAAGCTCATGGAACAGGGAGAGAGAGAAAGCTCATGGAACAGGGAGAGAGAGGACCTAGTAACGATCAGTGAAGAGGCCGGGCCAGGAACCAGAAATAGGTGAGTACACACACACACACACACACACACACACACACACACACACACACACACACACACACACACACACACACACACACACACACACACACACACACACACATTTCTACACTAATTTTCTTTCTTTGTTCTATCTCTAGAACAATTGTATCCATGTGTTTTCCTACTAACCCACTAGATGTTAGTCACTGTCGTTTCGTCCCCTCAGAGGAACGTTCCCTGACGCCGGTGAGGGGCTCTAGATCGAAGAAAATGGATCTGACCTTCCCTTTCATTTTTTATACCTGGCTGCTTACGGACGAATATTAAAATAATATTAAAGAACGTTCTTTTCGTATTAAGTTTCTCTTACTTTCTCCAGGGTTGTTGCTGCTCCGTTACTTTCCCCTCTGTAACACTTTCTCTTGTAAGTGAAATTCTTTACAGATACTTACACACTTTCTTCTCGATTAATAATTTTTGGTCGTTTTCTTTCCAAGCTTAAAATTATGGTGTTGGTGTCACGTCTAGTAAACCAAAGTTACCTTGACAAAGTTTATTAAGTCACGTAGCGAGATACTTTATTTTCTTACGTACAAAGACAATTTTTTAATCCCTTGTACAAAGAATTGAACAATTTACTGGGAGAAACGTGGTTTTTAGGCATCCCCGACAAGGGACCTTGAAGCGGTTGTCGGAATTTTTTTCCTTATTTTTTTTTCTTTCATCCATCATTTTGTATTTATTTCGCGCATACCACGAGATCTTATCCTATCGGCTTCAAACTTTCAACTGGTGTACAGTAACTAGGGCAAGATTTTAGGAACAATTGGCACATGCAGCTGCTCTATGACGAAAGTTATTGAATCCATTCCCAGCATCCTGGAATGGTTCCACTAACTTGGTAAACCTGTGAAGAGGCGTCACAGTAAGCGTCGTAATTCGATATCGGTGAAGAGTAAAATTCAAGTATGTAGGCGCACATCTACCAGTTTTGTGTGTAAATTTGTGTAAAATTCTGAATCCCCATTCAGTCTCTTGAATGTTTTTAGTGCATCTTGTGGCCAGGATTATTATTATAATCAAACCTAAGTTTAAACTCAATGGCCAGGAAACTGGCCGTTAAGTTTAGTTTCTTTCTCGGCAAATTTGTCGTTGAAATAATTTTGTTTTATACATCTTAGAATCTACGAATCTACAATTCTATTAGTGATAATAATTTTCTATCAATTACTAAAGAACGACTCGTCTTATCACTTTTAAAATATTAATGGTAATGCATTCTATAAGCCTGAGACTTTAATAAAACTAAAAGTTAATTTTTTTATTAGCATATCCTCTGATAGACTTCAAATTTTATGTCGATGTGCTTTAATAAAACTATGTACGACGCAAATTCCCCTATCCTCCCTCATCTTTATCAAGGTCATTCCGCTGCCTGAACTCACTGAGGCTCAAGAAGTTTCCTCCCGTAGGAAATTGAACTTCCATTTCCATTCCTTATCCAGTTTGCTGTTTAGACCATTTATCGTCATATATAGGTAGTGCAGTTCACCTCCTTTTCTCTTCCCATCGGTTTTGGCTGCTGCTCATATTTACCATTTTCCTTCAGCTATGAGCGAAGTGAACTATACACAGTGTGACTTTGTAAATGGTCCAAGTCGGACCGAAAGGTAGTCATAAGCTTTTGCCTCCTATGTACGGGTTGTGTATTGTTCCAGTCATGATATTCCTTTCGTTCTTAATCTTTACATGAGAGCTAGTATGCTGTGTGTGTGTGTGTGTGTGTGTGTGTGAGGGATGGCACACTCAAGTAAACACAAAGTTAATAATGCGATGACAGCTTTATTTGATGCTCTAGATTAAACTCATTAAATTGCCGTAATTTTCACACAGAATTTTAACATTAGCAGTTTTATTTCTCCAGGTGATGACCTGTATATACTGCGTGACAGGTTATCACTGCTGCAGCGTCTCTCAACTCCTTGTTAGTCACCAGTGATGCAACCTCATGCAACACATCACTGTCTTGGTAACACTGGTGGATCATCACTCAACATCTCACTAGTCACCAGTGTTTCTATCACATAAAACACCTCACATATTTTTCACATTAATACTAACTGTAATAACGCATCACTAAATGTCACCATTTTCACATAACACAGCACTAAACGTTACCATTATCACGTAACATCACTGTTGTTCCTAAGGGAAGGAAGGGACTGGCTTCCAGCTACTTATTTGACTGCTGTGGACTTACTGACGACTGCTCCCAATATATCCTTTCCTTGCTTAGAGGTCGTCCAGGACATATATTGGCACCGACGTACTAGCTACCTCACATGATCTGCTATTTCTTGCTATCAATTCCGTTTTGCCTGGTCACCGAAGACTAGCCACTGGGTTGGTTAATGGATTTAAAGCCTATCGACAATACTAGGATTATGAAGGCTCCATATCGCCTATTCTCCAACAGTCAAGAATTCTTTAATTTCTAAAATGAGGATGAAAATTATTTGTCAGTGAGAGACATACAACTCTCGGTGTTTATATGTCGTGTCCCTAAGACAACCTTCCTCTGCCTGTAACTAGAGACTTGTGCATGATAATTCCAACAATCATTCCACGGTCAGTCAGATCACTATTTTTCCCCATTCTGAACCTCTTGACCATGTCTGCATGCTTTTAGACTTCAAGATGCTGCCACTTGATTCGCTGATAAGATATTTACATTAACAAGCAGGTGTACAGGTGTACCTAATAGCGTGGTCATTGAGTGATTTGATTAGTAAGAATGAACTGTATGAGAAATTTAAAGGGAGAGGATAGTAGATAATTTTTTTAACAAGGAGTTAATAATATAGCACGAGCAATAAGGGAGGAAATAGGAGGCAATATGGAAGCAATATGGTAAGCAACTAGTTGGCCTTTACAGATACCTAATTACTAACCCAAGGCGGCAAGAATAGCTAAAAGTCTGCTTGTAAACCTTGAGAGGACTTGAAGGGAATGTGAGAGCAAATAATAATAATAATAATAATAATAATAATAATAATAATAATAATAGATAAGTACAAATATGAATCTTCAGTCTTCTATCAGTTTTTCAGCTGTGACACGTAAACTTTCCTATAAGTGACTCTTGTTGCCTTGTACTCTCTTGTACAGTGTTGTTGCCTGAGGTCCTTAACTAGCGGAGTCACTTCCTGGAACTTAGTGTGTGTTATTGTAATAAAATATCCGAGTTCTGGACAATTAATTCAGGCATATCTGTGTTACATGATTTGATACGCGGCTCTTGAATTGTTCACCAGCTCTTGTTTCTTGATTATCAACAAATATTAATCAACTAATAATTGAGTAAGTGTCTGACTGATGAGAATGTTTGATGTGAAAGAGATGAAGCACTTTTATATGTAAATAAATGTTGGAAATATTAAAAAAAACATAACAAGAGGCAGGCAAACATAACAGCAGTGACAGCAGAAGGCGGTACTGATATACATTAAAAAAGTATAATAGAGAGAATTTCCACGTCGCCATTAAGTTAATGGCGACGCTGAGTAAGATTGTGTGAAATCATATTACATTGCCACGTCTTAGGTAAAACTGCTCTCTTCGTTTCCCTTTAATAAGGAAGCGACGCCACTTTCGGTATTCTGGATAGCCATACCTTGTTACAAAACATAAATGCATGGCGACAAACTGCTGGAAAGTACATTATTTTACAAGAATGATAATATACTGAACATTACATCACGTGACATATATTTAGTCACATATTTTTGAAGATTAATCTGATAGTATGACATGAAATTCCAGTCTATCATTCGATTGACTGAAAAGAGGCTCATCATTACAGCAACACATTTTGTTGCCCAGTTGGTATATACACTTAAGTGACACTTCTTGATGTATATATATATATATATATATATATATATATATATATATATATATATATATATATATATATATATATATATATATATATATATATATAAAATACACTGATAGATGCACTTCTTCCAGTCCACATACACTAAGAGATACACATCTCTCGATGCATACAACTCAAGTATTATGTTACAACTTACAGACTTGTAACACAGGGTAGCAGAGTGGTTGACTAATGTAATTGGTCATCAACTGGGATAGTTACTGTGGTGATTAGCTCCGGGTAATTGCTGGTCTGAAAAGCGGTTCGGTTTTAGTATTCAACTGGCGGGGGAAGGCGTGTATGGGTGCGGGTATGCCCAAGGATAGTAGAGCAGTGGCATGGACAGGGGATCGTAGGGAAAAAGAACGAAGATGCGTGGATAGGCGTGGGTAGGCTCGAGGAGGCATACAGAGGCGTAAGGTGTGAATAGGTACCTGAGGTATGGATAGGCGGTTTAGACACTTGGGCAGGGGATGCTGGGGTAGGCGCTGGTAGGGGCAGGTAGATTGGGTAGGTTCAAAGTGTTGTTGGAACCTCAGGAATGTAGAGAACTGTTCTTGTTTATCTCTGAGCTATCTTTGTCTCTCATTCTTATTTAATATTTATGTTCAGCTTTATCCACCTGATTTACTATTTATTATTTTATTTATTACTATTATTTCATTTATTAGTGTCATTACATTTATTATTATTATTATTATTTTTATTATTGTTATTAAAAGGTCCTCCTTACTTTTCTCTCAAAGGTTAACATGTTACATTTCCTATTTTTAATTTGCACTTAATATTAACTTGTTAAAATTTACATAAAAGTATTATTTAACTTTAATATCTAAAGAATTGTAAACATTGTTGTTTCCCGCAGGAAGACAATGTTGAGGGGGGGGGTTGTAGTGGTGGTAATGGTGGTGGTTGTAGTGATGCTGGTGGTTGTAGCTGTAGTGGTTAGTGGTGGTGTTGGTGGCAGTAATGGTGGTGGTGGTGGTGTTGGTTGTGGGGTTGTTAGTATTGGTGTTCGTTGGATAATTGGTTGGTAGGTTATTTGGTTGGTTGGTTGGCTTAGGTTTTGTTTTTGGTTATGTTGATGATTATCCTGATTTTGTTGCTGTTTTCTTTTTTGTTCCTGTTGTTTTTTTTTTTTTGGGGGGGGAGGGGGGTTATATCCCTATAGTGTGGTATACCCATGTGGGTTGTTTAGGGCTACTGTTCAGCTGGAAAGATTAATTAGACTGCCAGTGTACCTCTGATGGTGTTCGTATGTCTGTCTTTGTTTAGTAAAAGTGTACGTGGATGTTATCACTTGTTTTTATTCAGCGGCTTAACTCCAGTTATTGTTCTTTTTTTTCTTATCACTATTAATTTGATTCTCTCTCTATACAAGGATTAATAAAGTTAGGGGTAAGGGTTCCTAACTTTATTTACAAACTAAAAGCTGTTACCTACATCAGCTCATTTGAAAGCCTTTTTATTGTTATGAAACATACAAGTGGGGAACAGGATGAAGTTGGAGCCATCTATGGGCCAGCAGTTTCATTTGGTCTACTGATTTTATCTTGTTGATATTATGTTGTACGAACATGTTCCAGACTCGAGTCATACTGGGAATAAATGATCTCAGATGAAGAGATGGTCTGGAGAAGGATACAGAGTGAAATTACTGCTTGCTGCCCGTCTTGATGTGTAGAAGCTCACTTCTTGCTGTTCTCTTTCTCTTTTCTTTCTCTCCTTTCTCCTCCTCTCTCTATGCCTAACAAACACACTGAAATTGTCCAACAATATTTACCAAAATTGCGACGACAATGTAATATATATTGTGACTTCCAGAAGACTTTTGACAAATTTAATGGGTTTAAGTGAGAAAGTGTAGTACTGGTCGGATGTGAAGAGTGGGGGTCCCACATACGAGATCTAGAAGTAGTATTAACATTAAAAAAAAACTGTAATACACAGTCGAAGCGAAATGATGAAAACCAAGGAGCATCCGGAGTATCATAGTGTCCAGATACATCTGTAGAGTCTGGAACAGTGCTTAGACGATCATCTTTAATGTGTATGGAAATAATTGCATCATGTGAATTTAATAAGTATGCAAGATCACTCGTTCTGCCAGAGAGAAGGACGTAAGATTATTAACAATGACGTTAAGCTGACTAGAATGTTTAGCTGCGAGCAGCATAGCCAAGAAGCATAGCTAGGTTTTATAGCAATAAATTTCATTTGGAAAAACACTCGAAACATTAATGAAAACTTTAAAAGGAAAATTTTCAGTCTTCACCTTAGTTATATTGACTAGTTCTGGTCCCCAACTTATGTAAACAAACATGATAAGCTAATGAGACGGCAGGGAAGGGCCACAAAACTCGTGTTCTCATTAAGAAACAAACTATATGAAGAAAGACGCACATCACTGAATCATGTTCTCACATACCTGAGAGTACGGCGAGGCATCATTTATGTTACCCCGTAGCAACACTTTTAGCACCCCCACATTTGGCACCACCACCTTGAGCATCACTACGTTTATCACTGCCTTTGCCACCATCTTCAGCACCACCACCTTGAGCATGACTACGCTTATCACCACCTAGAGCACCCCCACCTGTAGCACTACCACCTTCAGCATCACTTCATTTATCATTTCCTTGAGTTTACCTGGAGTTTACCTGGAGAGAGTTCCGGGGGTCAACGCCCCCGCGGCCCGGTCTGTGACCAGGCCTCCTTAGGTTAGTGTCCCAGGATGCGACCCACACCAGTCGACTAACACCCAGGTACCCATTTTACTGATGGGGAACATAGACAACAGGTGGAAAGAAACACGTCCAATGTTTCTACTCTGGCTGGGAATCGAACCCAGGCCCTCACCGTGTGAAGCGAGAGCGTTAACCACTAGGCCACCAGAGCCACCCAGGCCACCAGTACCACCACTTTTAGCACCACCACCCTTAGGACACTAGACAAATTGGACACATTCAACACGAAGAATTTCTTGACATGCATAATAATACAATAACACAAATCAAGGGTTTGAGGCTTCGTTGCAGATGTAACGAAAATGTGGTACAGTTGATTTTTGCTGTTTTACAGCATACTAATTCATTTCTTCAAGAACTGATTGGAATATCCTTGATTTAATACAGGATTCAGCTAGGCACGGTAGAGGAGATGAACAAATACAATGTATTAGTTACGTAGTTACAGTGCTGTATCTAGTTTTAGCTGCTGTTACCCTCACGAGAGCTCTTAATCTACTCATGACGACCAGTTGACCTTGCAGGGCTAGTGATAATATAACTAGTAGTAATAGTATTAGTGATGTGTAGTTGTAGACACACCTTCAAGTACACCTTTAATTTTCCTGCCAGATGCAAATGTATTTTCTTTCTAGAACAGCATAATGTTATTCTCGCACTGTTTCAGAAAGCAGGGAGTGGAGGGTGGAAAGAGAACCTCCTGCTGTGCTAGTCTTGCCTCATCTATCTAGACGGAAGTTGAGGTAACTGGACTCGAATCGACTCGCAGCAGTTAGTAGTGTTGATGTGGATTGAAAGTTCTTTACCCCCCGCCCCTCTTTCTCTCTCTCTCTCTCTCTCTCTCTCTCTCTCTCTCTCTCTCTCTCTCTCTCCCTCTCCTTCTCCCTCTCCCGATGATCCCCTCTTTTTCTCTCCCTCTCCCCTAAAGCCTTTCACAGGAATTCCTTTATCACTTTCTGAGCTGTAGTCACCTCGCGCCAGAAGATAACGTCGAAGGCTCCAGCAATATTCCATTACCCTGAAGTCCCCAGAGATTTAAAGCCACCAAAGAAAAATACCTTTTCTTTCTTCTTTACTACCTTGAACTGGCATTTACTAGCGTGATTATATACTTATTTCCTTCTGAATTTTAAGTACTCCGACAGATCATAAAACCCACATGTTTGAATGTTTTTAAAAGCCCCCAAATTGTTATTGCTCGAAAAATATAGCCGTGTTGCGCATTTTATATTCAAATCAATATTCTTTTGTAATCCATATAGAGATAACATTAGCTACTGACAGGAAGTATTCTCGTGGGGGAAATTATTGTATAAAAAGTCTTTGAAGTTTGTTTGTAAAAAATTGTCTTTGAGGTGATAATAAACGAAGGGAAGTCTAGGGTACCCTGTCATGTTCCCAGCCTGATAACTTTAGCACTTGTGTCCGTGTGTCTTAGAGGTGATTATTGCATCACCCCCAGAGCGCTTACCCATTTGTAGTTCTTTATTCTAAACAGATAGAGTTAAATAGGTAATTATGTACACCTAATAGGGTTGGAATGCTTGCCTCATAAAATGACTTGGAGGATGAGTTGGAGATTGTTTTATTTTTTCGTGTGTGTGTGTGTACTCACCTATTTATGGTTGCAGGGGTCGATTCACAGCTCCTGTCCTCACCTATTTGCTGCTAGGGCCACTTCCTGTTCCATGTGTGTGTGTACCTATTAGTAGTTGCAAGGGTCGATTCATAGCTCCTGGTGTGTATGTGTATGTGTGTGTGTGTTAGTTACCATTTTGTTATAGGCTATTGCCACTTAAACACTTGTGCTGTTGTGTGTACTCAAACAACTCTACTCGCCTGTTTGTAGTTGTGGGGTTAAGACTCAACTCTTGGTCCTCCTCCTTAACTGATAGTGGCCAGGTTCACTCTCTCCTGACCTCGTGGGCTTTATTATAACTCTTCTTAAAGTTGTGTGTTGAATCTAGCGCCGCCACGTCATTATCCAGATGATTCTATTTCCTGACTACCCCGTGGCGGAGGTACGATTTCTTAACATCTCACTGCCTTATCTGTCATTAACTTCAGCTTTGACCACGTGACCACCTTCTCCACCTCTCATTTTCTCCGTTATTTACTGGTTGTCAAAGGCACTTATCGGTAAGTCACTTGTCCGCATATATGTGAGGGGTGTCTCAGACGGTATGCTGAGTCTTGGGGTGTATTTGGGAGTAATGTGGAGTGTGATGGAGGGTATCTAGTGTACTGAGGGTGTGTTTATGGAGGGTGTGTTTGTGGTGTGTGTGTGTGTGTTTATGTATGTATGTATGTATGTATGTGTGTGTAGTATTTATAGTGTATGTGTGTATAGTATATATGTACTCACCTAATTGTGGTTGCAGGGGTCGAGACTCAGCTCCTGGCCCCGCCTCTTTACTGATCATTGCTAGGTCCTCTCTCTGCTCTCTGAGCTTTGTCAAACCTCGTCTTAAAGCTATGTATGGTTCCTGCATCCACTACATCACTTGCTAGACTATTCCATTTCCTGACAACTCCTAACATCCCTTTGACTCGTCTGAGTCTTCAGCTTCCAGTGTGTGTGTGTGTGTGTGTGTGTGTGTGTGTGTGTGTGTGTGTGTGTGTGTGTGTGTGTGTGTGTGTGTGTGTGTGTGTGTGTAATATGTCCTGTATTTATAAAACATAAAATGTCATTAAATATTATTGCAACCACAAAAAAAAGAAGAAATTTTTACCGTAATTTAGGAAAATTGTCAAGAAAGTAGCATAATATTCTTAGTAGTAAATATTACTGTTACGATTAATAAGAGGAAATAAAATTTCCTGCGGCAATAGTTAACCAGAAACTTTATTGTTTTTAATAACCTGAGCAACTACTGTCATGGTTGTCAGACAACTGATACTACAACATGAGTTCTGATAAATGCACTTAGGAGTGTTCCAAAAAAATGCAATCTTATCCCAGTACAATACAGTTTTATTCCAATATAATTCAGTTTTATTCCAATATAATTCAGTTTTATTCCAATATAATTCAGTTTTATTCCAATATAATACAGTTTTATTCCAATATAATACAGTTTTATTTCCAATGATACAATTTTATTGCAATATAATGCAGTTTTATTGCAATTCAATACAATCTTACTCCAGTACAATGCAATCTTACTCCAATAAAATACAGTCTTACTCCAGTACAATACAGTCTTACTCCAATACAGTACAATCTTGCTCCAATACAGTGCAGTCTTAAACCAATACAATACAATCTTATTCCAATACAATGTAGTCTTAAACCAATACAACACAATCTTACTGCAATACAATCAATGCAGTCTTAAACCAATACAACACAATCTTACTGCAATACAATACAATCTTGCTCCAATGCAATGCAGTCTTAAACCAATACAATACAATCTTGCTCCAATACAATGCAGTCTTAAACCAATACAACACAATCTTACTGCAATACAATACAATCTTGCTCCAATGCAATGCAGTCTTAAACCAATACAACACAATCTTACTGCAATACAATACAATCTTGCTCCAATGCAATGCAGTCTTAAACCAATACAATACAATCTTGCTCCAATACAATGCAGTCTTAAACCAATACAACACAATCTTACTGCAATACAGTACAATCTTGCTCCAATGCAATGCAGTCTTAAACCAATACAATGCAATCTTACTCCAATACAATGCAATCTTACTCCAATACAATGCAATCTTACTCCAATACAATGCAATTTTATTCCTTTACAATGCAGTCTTTTCCCAGTACAATAAAAATGCTATCAGTGTTTCTGAAACAGTGCATACAGAAACTGAAGTACAATCTTGAGTAAGTCCTCCTCAAAATGAGTTTGCAAGCTAGTAGTATATCATAGTGTGTCAACTCTTAAATATGTCTGCATTAGATTATGTTGGCATCAAAATACGTCTTCTTTCAATTATGTCTGTACCAGTGTATGTCTGTGTCATTGCATGTCTGCATCAAAGAACGTCAACATCAGACTATGGCAACATCATTGTATATTTGCATCAGTATATGTCTGTACCCGTTTCGGTATGCATGAAAGAATTTCTGCATTAAAGTATATCCTCATCAGGGTCTGTCTTCGTCAATATACGTTTGCCATAAAGTATGTCTGGATCAATATACGTCTGCAACAGTATACGTCTGCAACAAAGTGATCCACGTGTAAATTATACAGCGTTGCATCTGTAGTGTTGTTCATATATTTTGCTTTAATAAATGGACGATACGCGAATTTCGGTTACTGTTACGTTTTATGCAGGTGAAGCATTACGTAGTCGACTAATGGTTAGTAAAGACGCAGGTAAAGGAGATCTTTAATAATATAGCCTACATGAGGCTTTATTAAACACTTAGAATTTTTTGAACAAGTTAAGATAAATACAAACTGGTAGTACTCTAAGAGAAATATTTGAATATGTGAACTCTTTGAGTGCTGAGAAGTGTCCCTAAGATGGTCGGTACATTGTTTGCAGGTATGTTGGTGAAAAAAGAGTCAACATCTAGGCTTGTACTTTTTATATTATGCAGGTAAAATTTCCGACTTAAGTTTTAAGAATAATAGAAAAATATAAGTGAAACGGTAACACCTTTCCTCTCGATCCAATTACCTAGTTTATATGTGAAGTGACACCAGCTAGTTTGTATGTCGGGAACCCCCTGTAATTTATTATGTAAAGGAGCATGTACTAGTTTGTATGTGAAGGAACTTTTACTAATTTAAATGTGCTAGAGCCTCTACTAGATTTTGTATGAAGGAGTTTTTGCTAGGAACCTCTGCAAGTTGATAGGTGAAGGAACCGCTGCAAGTTGATATGTGATGGAAGTCCTAGTTTGAGAAAGGTCTTTCACTGATTTTTATGTGAAGGATCCTCTATTAATTTATGTGATAGAACCTATTATAATTTATATGTTAAAGAACCTCAGGTAATATGTGAGGGATCGTCTGCCAGTTTTTATGTGAAGAACTCCAGAGAAATATTTCTTTCTGAGTATAGCAATATGGATACATTATCTTTTGTTCAGTAAGTTGCTTATCGTCTCTTCTTACCTTCCGTCCAATTTTCTCTCCTACCATTCCCTCTCCTCATTCTTACCACCACTCGTTCTCTCTGCTTACCATCTCCCCGACACTTCCTCCCTTTCTCTGTTTTTTTCCTTCCATCACATCCTGTTCTTACCTCTCACTCCCACTCAGTTCAGTCATCTCTCATATATATATATAAGACTAAGTTAATAACACTTGGCTAATAGATAGATGAATCTAATGGTTGTAATTATAACTATAAATTTTAAATGGGTCGACGGGTAAGCCAGCGGAAACCTTCAGCTGTGGGTCATCATAACTATGACCCGCGTCAGGAAACACTTGTCCTGTTTCCTTATAAACCTTACCTAACACTTAGCTGTTATTAAAACATGTTGTAACCCGAACACCTCATTATCTACCTCAATATGTTTGTCTGTATGGATTGGTAGTCTCTGGTGGACGAAATGTATTCTCAATGTCACTAACCGCAGTTGTGACTTCTTCACGTACTTGGTATATTTTACCTTTGATATACATTCATTGATCAAGTTTTTCCATATATCCCAAACTCTCTCTCCCCAATCACTTTCTCTAACTTCATCATCCCCACCTATAATTTCCTTGACCTGCTTTTCTTATTTTTTCTTCCTTCCCCTCCTCTGTCCACTTCTTCCCCACTTCCTGCATAACCACCAGTCTCCCAACCACTTCTCTTCTTATCATTTAATAGGGACCAGGTCTACGCTGATTTAATTACGACAATCCCAGCTTCCGAGATTTCAATTAATTGCCGCGTCGCCTCCTTTTCTTGGTTGTAATGTGACGGCCTGGAGGCTGCTCCCTAGCACACCACCTCAAAACTGAGGGTGACAAGACAATTTTGTTTGGAACAGTCTTTATTTATAAACCAAATTTGGCTCTAAGAATATTTTAGTTTTTAGAATGAAATGTAGTCTTTAAACATTAGTTTGATCTGAATATCGCGTATTTTTTTTACCGTATTTGAGGCAAATCTTAGCATGCAGGATATTGTAAAGAATAATTCTGCAGCGCCCCATGACAGGAAGACCTGAATACCAAGAGACACCTGAGTCATTGTTACTCTTACTGAAGCTCTAGGTCTTGCCTCACCTTTGCCCGGTTATCTGTTTCTTGACCAGCTCGACACGCACTTAGTGACAACGTGAACGGATCCTCTCAGAATAAGCGGATTTGACACAAATGAATTTTATCTCCCTGCTCATATTAGCATTCCTGGGAGGTGTCTGATGCTGTCATCACCTGCTCAATCTCAAACGCTATCCAGAGAATCGTCAAGGACTTGGTCAGACCAGCCACTCTGTACATACACACTCATGGTGTAATTCGGAGCGCAGGACCAAGCAAGAATCACTGCTTTCACTGTAAAACTCTCTGGTGTATAGTCACACAACTTTCACACCTCTCAGTGCACATCTATTAGCTGTACAGTTATACAATATCCACTTATCTCAGTATGCAGGGATGCGGGTGAATTGCTTTGCATCAGTGAATACGTTCAGGATACATGTATCTGGAATGAGTAGTTAAATAACACCCTTCATACTAAGTGTACAGGACAACACAACACCCGATAGTGTGTGCAGGACAACACGACACCCGACACAGTGTGTGCAGGACAACACAACACTCGACACAGTGTGTGCAGGACAACACAACACCCGACACAGTGTGTGCAGGACAACACAACACTCGACACAGTGTGTGCAGGACAACACAACACCCGACACAGTGCGTGCAGGACAACCCAACACCCGACACAGTGCGTGCAGGACAACCCAACACCCGACACAGTGCGTGCAGGACAACCCAACACCCGACACAGTGCGTGCAGGACAACCCAACACCCGACACAGTGCGTGCAGGACAACACAACACCCAAAACGCGAACACACACATACACACACACACATACATACATACATACATACATACATACATACACACACACACACACACACACACACACACACACACACACACACACACACACACACACACATACACACACGCACACACACACACACACACACACACACACCAGCAAGAGTGGTCACACAACAACCAAAGGCTAGTTTTTCTTGCATCAAGCCGTCACACTTGAGAAGATCCACGAGAGAAAAAGAGAGATATATACATATAAAATGCTGATGGTTGTTCCAGATGGATTGACATCTCTGGTGAGCCTCCAGTCCCAGCCTCGAGATCACTGAGATTGTCTCACCAAGACCTGCTGAGAGCCACTCTCACCAAGACCTGCTGAGATTCACTCGCCAATGCCTGTTGAGATTCACTCACCAATACCTGCTGAGAGTCACCCTCACAATACCTGCTGAGAGTCACTCTCACCAATACCTGCTGAGATTCACTCTCACTAGTACCTGCTGAGATTCACTCTCACTAGTACCTGCTGAGAGTCACTCTCACCAGTACCTGCTGAGAGTCACTCTCACCAGTACCTGCTGAGAGTCACTCTTACCAGTACCTGCTGAGAGTCACTCTCACCAGCACCTGCTGAGAGTCACTCTCACAATACCTGCTGAGAATCACTCACCAATAACTGCTGAGATTCACTCACCAGTAGCTTCTGAGATTCACTCACCAATAGCTGCTGAGATTCACTCACCAATACCTGCTGAGATTCACTCACCAATGCCTGCTGAGAGTCACCCCCTCACAATACCTGCTGAGAGTCACTCACCAGTACCTGCTGAGATTTACTCTCACTAGTACCTGCTGAGAGTCTCACCAGTACCTACTGAAAGTCACTCTCACCAGTACCTGCTGAGAGCCACTTTCGCCAATACCTGCTGAGAGTCACTCTCACCAATACCTGCTGAGATTCACTCACCAATACCTGCTGAGATTCACTCTCACAATACCTGCTGAGAATCACTCACCAATAGCTGCTGAGATTCATTCACCAATAGCTGCTGAGATTCACTCACTAATAGCTGCTGAGATTCACTCACAAATACCTGCTGAGATTCATCAGTACCTGCTGAGATTCACTCACCAGTACCTGCTGAGAGTCACTCACCAATACCTGCTGAGTTACCCTCACAATACCTGCTGAGAGTCACACTCACCAGTAACTGCTGAGAATCACTCTCACCAGTACCTGCTGAGAGTCACTCTCACAATACCTGCTGAGAGTCATTCTCACAATACCTGCTGAGAGTCACTCTCACAATACCTGCTGAGAGTCACTCTCACAATACCTGCTGAGAGTCACTCACAATACCTGCTGAGAGTCACTCTCACAATACCTGCTGAGAGTCACTCTCACAATACCTGCTGAGAGTCACTCTCACAATACCTGCTGAGAGTCACTCTCACAATACCTGCTGAGTCACTCTCACAATACCTGCTGAGAGTCACTCACAATACCTGCTGAGAGTCACTCACAATATTTGCTGAGAGTCACTCACAATACCTGCTGAGAATCACTCACAATACCTGCTGAGAGTCACTCACAATACCTGCTGAGAGTCACAATACTTGCTGAGAGTCACTCACAATACCTGCTGAGAGTCACTCTCACAATACCTGCTGAGAGTCACTCACAATACCTGCTGAGAGTCACTCTCACAATACCTGCTGAGAATCACTCTCAATACCTGCTGAGAGTCACTCACAATACCTGCTGAGAGTCACTCTCACAATACCTGCTGAGAGTCACTCACAATACCTGCTGAGAGTCACTCTCACAATACCTGCTGAGAGTCACTCACAATACCTGCTGAGAGTGCTGAGATTCACTCTCACTAGTATACCTGTACTGAGAGTCACCAGTATCTGCTGAGAGTCAATACCTGCTGAGAGTCACCCTCACAATACCTGCTGAGTCACTCTCACCAATACCTGCTGAGATTCACTCTCACCAAGACCTGCTGAGATTCACTCTCACTAGTACCTGCTGAGATTCACTCTCACTAGTACCTGCTGAGAGTCACTCTCACCAGTACCTGCTGAGAGTTACTCTCACCAGTATCTGCTGAGAGTCACTCTCACCAGTACCTGCTGAGAGTCACTCTCACAATACCTGCTGAGAATCACTCACCAATAACTGCTGAGATTCACTCTCACAATACCTGCTGAGAATCACTCACCAATAACTGCTGAGATTCACTCACCAGTAGCTTCTGAGATTCACTCACCAATAGCTGCTGAGATTCACTCACCAATACCTGCTGAGATTCACTCACCAATACCTGCTGAGAGTCATCCCCTCACAATACCTGCTGAGAGTCATCCCCTCACAATACCTGCTGAGAGTCACTCACCAATACCTGCTGAGATTTACTCTCACTAGTACCTGCTGAGAGTCACTCTCACCAGTACCTGCTGAGTCACTCTCGCCAATACCTGCTGAGTCACTCTCAGCAATACTTGCTGAGAGTCACTCTCACCAATACCTGCTGAGATTCACTCACCAATACCTGCTGAGATTCACTCTCACAATACCTGCTGAGATTCACTCTCACAATACCCGCTGAGATTCATTCACCAATAGCTGCTGAGATTCACTTACCAATAGCTGCTGAGATTCACTCACTAATAGCTGCTGAGATTCACTCACAAATACCTGCTGAGATTCACTCACCAGTACCTGCTGAGATTCACTCACCAGTACCTGCTGAGAGTCACTCACCAATACCTGCTGAGTCACCCTCACAATACCTGCTGAGATTCACTCTCACCAGTACCTGCTGAGAGTCACTCTCACCAGTACCTGCTGAGAGTCACTCACAATACCTGCTGAGTCACTCTTACAATACCTGCTGAGAGTCACTTTCACAATACCTGCTGAGAGTCACTCTCACAATACCTGCTGAGAGTCACTACCTGCTGAGAGTCACTCTCACAATACCTGCTGAGAGTCATTCTCACAATACCTGCTGAGAGTCACTCTCAGAATACCTGCTGAGAGTCACTCTCAGAATACCTGCTGAGAGTCACTCACAATACCTGCTGAGAGTCACTCACAATACCTGCTGAGAGTCACTCACAATACCTGCTGAGAGTCACTCACACAATACCTGCTGAGAGTCACTCTCACAATACCTGCTGAGAGTCACTCACAATACCTGCTGAGAGTCACTCTCACAATACCTGCTGAGAGTCACTCTCACAATACCTGCTGAGAGTCACTCTCACAATACCTGCTGAGAGTCACTCACCAATACCTGCTGAGAATCACTCACAATACCTGCTGAGAGTCACTCTCACAATACCTGCTGAGAGTCACTCACAATACCTGCTGAGAGTCACTCTCACAATGCCTGCTGAGAGTCACTCACAATACCTGCTGAGAGTCACTCACAATACCTGCTGAGAATCACAATACCTGCTGAGAGTCACTCAATACCTGCTGAGAGTCACTCACAATACCTGCTGAGAATCACTCACAATACCTGCTGAGAGTCACTCTCACAATACCTGCTGAGAGTCACTCTCACAATACCTGCTGAGAGTCACTCTCACAATACCTGCTGAGAGTCACTCACAATACCTGCTGAGAGTCACTCTCACAATACCTGCTGAGAGTCACTCTCACAATACCTGCTGAGAGTCACTCTCACAATACCTGCTGAGAGTCACTCTCACAATACCTGCTGAGAGTCACTCTCACAATACCTGCTGAGAGTCACTCTCACAATACCTGCTGAGAGTCACTCTCACAATACCTGCCGAGAATCACTATCGCAAATAGGTAATAAGATTCACTGAATCACAAATACACTCTGACATACAATGACTCTTAGGTTCAGGACATGAGCTTAAGAAAGCTTAGAAGGTGTTTTAAAGCTGAAGAAAGTGTACGCTTTATCGCTAAAGTCCAACTGGGCTATATTGTATTTCATAAAGCTCTAAACTCGTATGGTTCACTCACCTCGAGGAGTATTGGGGTCTCGATCCTCCGTTCTCTAATCGCGGCTCGATCTCTGACCAGTCAGGCTGTTCACAGTCGCCTCAACTCCCACAGGATCACTAAGGAGGGTTCCAGGGTGGGCGAGGGTGGGTTGGGATTCCGGGGTGGGCTAGGGTGGGTTGCGTTCCCGACGTGGGCGAGGGTGGGTTGGGGTTCCGGGGTGGGCGAGTGTGGGTTGGGACTCCCGGTGGGCGAGGGTGGGTTGGGATTCCCGGTGGGCGAGGGTGGGTTGGGATTCCGGGGTGGGCGAGGATGGGTTGGGATTCCCGGTGGGCGAGGGTGGGTTGGGGTCCCGGGGTACGCGAGAGTGGGTTGGGGTTCCGCGGTGGGCGAGGGTGGGTTGGGATTCCAGGTGGGCGAGAGTGGGTTGAGATTCCTGGTGGGCGAGGGTGGGTTGGGATTCCGGGGTGGGCGAGGATGGGTTGGGATTCCCGGTGGGCGAGGGTGGGTTGGGGTCCCGGGGTACGCGAGAGTGGGTGGGGGTTCCGTGGTGGGCGAGGGTGGGTTGGGATTCCAGGTGGGCGAGAGTGGGTTGAGATTCCTGGTGGGCGAGGGTGGGTTGGGATTCCGGGGTGGGCGAGGGTGGGTTGGGGTTTCGGGGTGAGCGAGTGTGTGTTGGGGTTTGGGGTTCTGGGGTGGGGGAGGGTGGGTTGGGATTCCCGGTGGACGAGGGTGGGTTGGGATTCCGGGGTGGGCGAGGGTGAGTTGGGATTCAGTGGTGGGCTAGGGTGGTTTGCGGTCCCGACGTTTGCGAGGGTGGGTTGGGGTTCCGGGGTAGGCGAGGGTGGGTTGGGATTCCCGGTGGGCGAGGGTAGGTTGGGATTCCCGGTGGGCGAGGGTGGGCTGGGATTCCCGGTGGGCGAGGGTGGGTTGGGATTCCTGGTGGGCGAGGGTGGGTTGGGATTCCCGGTGGGCGAGGGTGGGTTGGGATTCCGGGGTGGGCGAGGGTGAGTTGGGATTCCGTGGTGGGCTAGGGTGGTTTGCGGTCCTGACGTGGGCGAGGGTGGGTTGGGGTTCCGGGGTAGGCGAGTGTGGGTTGGGATTCCCGGTGGGCGAGGGTAGGTTGGGATTCCCGGTGGGCGAGGGTGGGTTGGGATTCCCGGTGGACGAGGGCGGGTTGGGATTCCGGGGTGGGCGAGGGTGAGTTTGGATTCCGGAATGGGCGAGGGTGGGTCGGGATTCTGGGGTGGATGAGAATGGGTTAGGGCGCTGGGTGGGCGAGGGTGGGTTGGGGTTGTGGGGTGAGCGAGGTTGGGTTGGGGATTTCGGGGTAGGCGAGGGTGGGTTGGGGATCTCGGGTGGGCGAGGGTGGGTTGGGGTTCTCGGGTGGGTTGGGGTTCTCGAGTGGGCGAGGTGGGTTGGGGTTCTCGGGTGGGCGAGGGTGGGTTGGGGTTTCAGGTCGCATCCATTCTATCAATAAATCACTTGTGGTGTGGCTCGTCACCTCTTGGACGAGGATCCTCTGGTGGAGCCAACAGCGTAGGGCCCCAGTGGAGAGCTTAGAAGTAGGGCCCCAATGGAGAACCCGGGATACGGCTCCCACGGAGCACCCAGGGTAGGGGTCCCACGGAGAGCCCAGGGTAGGGTTCCCACGCAGAACCCAGGGAAGGGTTCCTACAGCGGGCCCACTGACCTGTGAAACCAATAAATTGCACCTGTAAAGATTAGTATCATTACTGGCCTCTGATGCTACTGGTGGTGGTGGTGGTTAGTGGTGGTGGTTGTGCTGTTGAAGAGTGAAGGTGGTGGTGGTTAGTGGTGGTGGTTGTGCTGTTGAAGAGTGAGGGTGGTGGTGGTTAGTGGTGGTGGTTGTGCTGTTGAAGAGTGAGGGTGGTGGTGGTTAGTGGTGGTGGTTGTGCTGTTGAAGAGTGAGGGTGGTGGTGGTTAGTGGTAGTGGTTGTGCTGTTGAAGAGTGAAGGTGGTGGTGGTTAGTGGTGGTGGTTGTGCTGTTGAAGAGTGAAGGTGGTGGTGGTTAGTGGTGGTGGTTGTGCTGTTGAAGAGTGAGGGTGGTGGTGGTTAGTGGTAGTGGTTGTGCTGTTGAAGAGTGAGGGTGGTGGTGGGAGCGAGGTACTGGGTGATAGTGGATGCGACGGTGGTGCTAACATTGTATATCACCTCTACACCACCAGTCAAGAATACTGTAACCCCTAAACTAAGGAATAAACTCAGTGTAAATGCACTATGATACATAACACTCGCCCCCGCGGCGCAGTCCTCAGTCAAGCTTCCCGGTGGATCAGGGCCTGATCAAACAGGATATTACTGCTGGCCTCACGCAATCCAACGTACGAACCACAGCCCGGCTGATCAGGTGCTGACTTTAGGTATATGTCCACTTCCCTCTTAAAGACAGCCGGTGGTCTATTGGTAATCCCCCTTATGTATGCTGGGAGGCTGTTGAATAGTCTTGGGCCGCAGACACTTAGTGTTTTCTTTCAGTGTACTCATAGCACCCCTGCATTTCATTAAGGGTGTGTTGCACCGCCTTCCTAGTCTTTTGCTTTTGTAGGGAGTGATTTCTGTGTGGAAATCTGGGATCATTCCCTCTAGGATTTTCCATTTGTAGATTATATCTTTCTCGCCTTCGTTCCAGGAAGTAGAGGTTAAGTTACTTAAAACGTTCCTAGTAATGAAGGTGCTTGACTGAACTAATATGTGCAGTGAAGGTTCACTGTACATTCTCTAGATCTACAATTTCTCTTGCCTTCAATATTGAACTCACCCTTTACGCCACTTCCCTTTATCAATAGTTACCCTCAGGCATGTAGCTCTATATAACCATAACAACTTTGGGGTTCATTGTGAATTACATTAATAATAATAATAATAATAAGAATAATAATACTAGCTAGATGTATTTCAGTCGCTATGCTATCCACTTCCAAATATTTGAACAGATTCACTTCTTCCAATTTGATTTCCAGTCTTTTTATTCATTTTCTTTCATGTACATGCCCTCCCAAATTCTTCTACCAATCCTTGCAAGTTTTCTTCAAAATCTTCCAAAAGCACGGTGTTATCGGCATAAAGCAACTGTGACAACTCCAATTTTCTATCAGATTCTTTATCTTTTAATCCCACACTTCTCCTCAAAATTCTAGCAATCACTTCATTTTCAGCCCCATCTATAAATAGGTTAAACAACCACATCAACATTACGAATTCTTGTCTTAAGGTCTACTTTTACTGGACTATAATTTCCCTCTCTTCTACATACCCTAACCTGAGCCTCACTGTCTTCATGAAAATTCTTAACATCTTTAAGTAACCTATCACCTGTTCTATAAACTTGCAACATCTGCCACATTGCTCTCATATTCACCATATCATATACCTTTAATAAATCAATAAATGCTACAAAAACTTCCTTTATCTGAATATTTAACTTACATGCTTCATTTGGTCTACATATCGCAGCATCTGCGATCCTGCTCTGTCTTATATTAAATTATATCAGTAATAACTTTACCATTCACTTTATTTGGTATACTCAAGCTTATTCCCCTATAATTTTTACACTTTTATCCCCTTTACCTTTTTGCAAAGGTACTACACATGCTCTCCATCAATCCCTAGGTACCTTTCCCCTTTCGAAAAATTATTAATATGCCAATCAGGACCTGCTTTTATCATTTCTGTCTTCTTCCTATCAATCCTAGCTGCCTTATCCTCTTGCATTCTACCCACACCCTCATGCTCCTCCCCTACACTCATACCTGGCTCTTCCTTAATCCTAAAAGATGTTATACCTCCGTGGCCAGTGCACCCTCCCTCCCTCCTATATCCACAGACTTCTGGTGTACACCATAACACTACATTTTTAAATCTTTCCAATACCTCTTTAACCTCCTCCTCCTCCTCTGTAGCCAATCTTTCTTCCATCAGTTGCTTATATCTTACCCAAACTACTGCCTCCTTTAGTTTATAAACCTTCACTTCTCTTTTACTGATGAGATTCTCCTCATACCCTATCACCCTCTTACTCTCACTGTACCTACCACTAAATAATGTTTGGATATATCTGTTGCCCCTCTAAAACATGCACATGCAGAAGTCTTCCCCATCAACTTTTTACCTACTAATTCATAAGCTAACAAACTGCTGTCATTACGCCCTGTGATCAAATCTCGTGTGCTTATTTATCATCTTTTTCTTAAAATATCAAACCTCTCTATATAAAGATTTCAATTATAGGTCCTCCATTATCATTTATCCCAAGCGCTCCAAACTTACCTACCATAGCACTTATGTTCCCACAATTACCTTTTCACTTGGTTCAAAACACCCTAAACTCTCGCTAAACATTCTCTCTCTCTCTCTCTCTCTCTCTCTCTCTCTCTATATATATATATATATATATATATATATATATATATATATATATATATATATATATATATATATATATATATATATATATATTATATATATATATGTATATATATAATGTATATATATATAATGTATATATATCCTTTTCTTCTCCAGGTGCATAAACATCTATTATAACCTATTTTTCGCTTCCGACCTTTCTTTAAATCCACATATTATTTGAATTTATGCATTTATATTCCATCTTTTGCTGCCATAACGATCCTTCAACATTATTGCTACTCCTTCCTTAACTCTAATTCTCTTAGATACACCTGACCTATTCCCATTTATTTTCCCCCACTGAAAATCTCTTACCTCTTCAACTTTGCTTCGCTTAGAGCCAAGGCATCCAGCTTCTTTTTGTTCATAACATTAACAGTCAGTTCTTTCTTGTCGGATGTGTTACACCCAGGTACATTCAAACATTAAAATTAGTTTTTAATTTAGTAATTTAATACAGGCGAAAGGGTTACCAGCCCCTCGCTCCAGACAGTTTAGTCACCTCTTAGAAAACGTATGGCTTACGAAGGAAGAATTCTTCTTACCCATAGAGATGAAAGGAATAATACAAGATCAAGGACTATTGGAAGACAGGAGAAAACTCAGATGAGTGTGTATACACATTCTTACGTGTAGTATGAAGTAAACGTAAGTAAAAGTAGCAAGATGTTCCTGTCATCTTGCGTGTTTATGAGTGAAAAGAAATATATCAATAATCCTATCATGGTGTAAACAATTAAAGGCTTTCGTTTAACGCTTATTTTTCAGGATGGTAGTACCTTCCAAAGTGGTTGTTGTCTACCAACCTGATACCTAACATGTCAGTTATATACTTCATACACTGAAACATTAAGGTGTTAAAGCAACAGTAGTGTTTGATGGCTACTGTAGCACTACTTCAACGGGCGTTGAGCAGAGATGCAGAGCCCAGAAATGTTCATCCAGTGATGTGGTAGCACTAAATGTCGGGAGTTACCATAACTGTAGGCCTACCAGCGTGTATGTTCTTACCTACTGTACTTACTGTATGTGGTTGCATCGGTCGATTCACAGTTCCTGGCTACGCCTCTTTGCTGGTCGTTACTGGGTCTACACTCTCCCTGCTCCAAGAGCTTTATCGTACCTCTTTTTAAAGCTATGTATAGATCCTCCACTACATCGCTCTCCATATTGTTCCACTTCCTGACAACACTGAAGAAGTACTTCCTAACATCTCTATGACTTATCTGAGTTTTCAACTTCCAGTTGTAACCCCTTATTGCTGTGTCCCGTCTCTAAAAACATTATGTCCATATCCACCTTGTGTGTGTGTGTGTGTGTGTGTGTATGTGTGTGTGTGTGTGTGTGTATGTGTTTGTGTCAGTGTCTGTGTATACTCAGCTATATGTGGTTGCAAGGTTCCTGGCCCCACTTCCTCGCTTCGAGAGCCTTATCGTACCTCTTCTTAAAGCTATGTGTGGCCCCTGCTTCTCATATTTCATTCCACTTATTGACTACTCTAACACTGAAAGCTTATTTTCTGACACACATGTAACTCATCTGTGTTTCCAGCTTCCAGCTGTACCCTCGTGTTCCTTTTTTCTCGTCTCTCAAACAGCGCGTCCCTATCCATCCTATCAATTCCTCTCATTGTGTACCTTGTTAAGATACAGGTATTGCATACTCCAGTATGGGCCTGACGTACACGATATACAGTGTCGTGAATAACTCCTTACTTATATATCTAAAGCCTGTCTTAGATTTGCCAGACATGCATTTGCTGCAGCAGTTATTCAGTTAACGTGCATCTCAGGCAGGTCCAAATTAAGACCAGTTGATGTTCTAAGTACAGTCCAATAATGGTGCTCACTGGGCCCTTCCATTGCTTAGTTGGCAAGATATTAATACTCAATAAATGCTGAAGATTAAATAAGATATAAAAACAAAGTATTCATCAAGGTTATCCTCACGCCAGAACAATGTATATTAAATATAAACTGTTTGCGGTTTTATATATAAACTGTTTTTTTTTTGTTTTATATATATTTAACACTAAGTAACAGTAAGCAATATGAGCTAATTACTTATAACTAGTGGCAAAAAAAATATTATCACCGTTTTATGCACTTTTAAAAAAGCTGTTAAAGGGAAAAAATGGAGATGCAAAAAATTTATTGAAAACTATTTTTAATTATTCTCCAAACTATTATAAGACGATGTAAAATCTAATATTATGTCTGCTGAAATTATGTAATCTCGAGAGCATACTTCTCAATTTTGAAAATTCTCTTTCTAAATAAATCGATGTTAGTGGACAGTTTTTCAAAATAAATATTCAAAATAATTATTTGTACGATAGCAAAGCATATTTTATTCCACTACTGTCAAACCTTGAAGATATTTAACATATCAACATACATGGATCGAAGGATGCAAAGTTGTGCTTATTGTTGCCTACTTATAAGTTTACTTACGATTTAAAAAATTTCCTTTTGCTTTTTTAATCGCTGAGTCTATGATCAAGTCCTCAAAAACAATTTGGCATAACAAATCTGCTTCTATATTTATCAGAGACGAGGCATCCAGCCTGTCTTGGTGCATAGTTGTTCTGTTGGGATTTTCAATATGACTGAGCTGAGAAAATGAACGCTCAGCTGTGTAATTTGTGACCATTAATGTTAAAAACATACGCAAGATAATGTCTACATTTAGAAACGCACATTCAAGTTTGTCTTCTAAAATTATTTTATAAAGTTCAGCATGACTGACTCTGGTTTTAGTAGTTTTTGTTGCATTGAACTTATGACGCACACATGAGTGAAACTGATGAAGTTCAGCATAGAAATTGATGTCTCTGTCCTCTGTGTAAGCATCAGTTAACTTTTGAGAACACTTAGAGTACCTTTTAGTTTCAGTAAATGAAGCTACGTTATTTGGTACATGACTTTGGAAAGAAAATCTGTCTGCTATTTCTTTCTCTCCTTTTCTTCCCATTTAGATCTAGTTTGTAAACAATTGTGTAGAAGATGGTGATACAAAATTGATCTCTGGTATTCAGATCTACTTCTGCTGCATCTCCGTCACCGGATACCTTCTTTCTGATACGTTTAAGCTACATTGGAATCAACATCTGGCAGCATTTCCTTAGCAAGTGCTTCAGAACTTTCACAGTCATCTCTTAATGTGCATAACTGGTGAACTAATGACCCATACAGATCTGCACATGTTTTTAAGTTCAAATCCTCATTTTGCAAAACTTGTGCTTTACGAAATTTTTGCAAAACTTCATCTCCCTTGATCGACATAAAAAAATTAATAGTTGGTGTACCTGTGCAATACTTCTGCTTCTCTTTTCGTGTTTCGCTTTTGTGACTTGTCTTCAGCTAGACATTGCAAAGCTTCCAAAATTTTAAAGATTTGTGAATTGCTGCTGTTGTCATAGTATGTTCCTCCCATCTGGTATTACAGAGGGATTTTAACACGTTTTAATTTCAAGACAAACTTTAACAACTTTCCACCGGCTGGTTGAGACTAAAAAAAATGTATAGAACAAATGCATTGTAGAGAAAAAAATATAAGTGCCACTTGACAGCAGTCAACAATACATCTTCCTACCAGATTTAGTGAATAGGCTGCACAGGGCACATGTATGACAAACTTACTTCTTTCTAAAATCTTCTGCTGCATCCCATTATAACCTCATACATGCTAGCAGCGTTGTCGTAGGAATAAACTCTACATTTTGAAAAATTTAGTTTGCAAACTTCCTCACCAGTATGACTTCTTAGTTGCAGAAATGTTAAAAAGTATTCAGTAGGCTGCCCATCTTTTAATTATCGAAGTACAACACTTACCTGTTCTATATGTGATAGCTCTGGTGTCGAGTCGACTGACAACCTAAAATAACCAGAAGAATTTACCTCGTCAACAATGAACGCCTGGACCTACTGAGCCAATGATTCAATGAGTTCCTCACAGGTGGTGTCGGACAGATAAAAACGATTTCCTTTTCTCTAATTTCCATATTTCGATCTGTGCCTTGTTAAAAATGGATCAAACTGACTTATGAGTTCAAGCAACACACACACAAAAAAAAAATCCCATTTTGTAGTGAACTGTTTCGTCTGTTTCTAGAAAAGCCAGGACACGTTCAGGTAACATACGAATAACAGTTATTACACTCTCCAAGACGTGTTCCCAGTAACTGCTCTCTAATTTCTTTTTCCAGGTCTTGCCTCGAGTCTAAACCTTGTCTGCAAGTTAAGTATGTCAGCATAGTCTCGGTGATTAGTACTTCTTTCATGATCAGTTAAAATAGTATTTCGCCAGTTCCTGAATCATCCTCTTTCAATATAATGTAGCATCTGAAAACAGATTTTTTTGATTTGGAATATGATGTGCTGTAACTAGTGTGAAAAAATAATCAGGTTTCTAGTCGTGGCCAGTAAACCCAAAAACCTTTTGTTGGGTCTTTTTTGCGAGCTTTCTCTTTTGTACACCGCTTAATTGAACACGTTTTATTTTGGGGTCTGCAAAATAAAGAAGCAAAAAAAAAATTAAATTCATGCAGAAAACCGTTATTAAGAGAGTCAAATATACTGAGCTCTGGGTATATATTGAGACAGTGCGAGAAACTTATGTAGGAGCCAGCTAGGTCCATCAGATGATTAACATAAAATAAATATCAACTTCAGATCTGTTTACATTATTGTTGGATAATGGGTTTAACCATAATTTAAAATTATGATTCATAATTCAGTTTTCTTGCAAGGGATGTTTCCACTGCTAATGCTTAAAACTAATAATTAAATTTTAATCTAAAATGATACTACTACAAAGTCTGGCCAGTGTTTTTTTTAACCATTCCGTCTTTCTTACCTTATAAAACGTCTGTCTGAATCAAATGAAGTAGCTGAATTACAAAACAGTTGTCTTGTCACCGTGGAGTCATGTGAACAGCTGAAGTGAATTGTTTGTATCTGATCTGTTGGTAAGTTGTAAATGGACTCATGTGACCCAACACTGCACAGTTTTAACATTGATCCTTCACTTTGTACCAACGGCAAGTTAAACCTCGTCCTCCTTTATCAGATGTTGTATTGCGGTGTATCTCAGTTGTCAGATGACGTCGTGGGACACACACAGCCTAAAGCTGATTGGGTGTAATAAAATAAAGCAAAAATAATTCAAATTTACTGCTTTTAGAATATGCCGCTAGGCCTTTTCTATGAATCTGAAATTCCTAAAAATTCGATGGCTACAGTTATGGTAGTCTGTGGTGGCCCCATTCCCTTAGTGGTTGAAGCACCTGCTTATTGCTTAATGCTTAATCCAGGGCTGATCTCAGACGAAATGCTCTGTACACTACTCTCCCAAAGTTCCTCCTTGAGTGAGGTTTGGCAGAGTACAGGCTCTCCATCCTGTACTCAGCAGTAGCCTTTGTTCTTCCCCAAAATTTATAACTTTTCACAAGCTGGCGTTTAATTCCAGTAGCTACTTGTCAGACCATATCTTCAGCCTGTATACATCTACAACCAGGGATATTTCTGATTTTATCACTTCTGTAATGCTGGGAAGATATCCTGAACAATACGAATCCGAACTAGAGCCTAGAAAGAATTAATTCTATGGCATTTGAGGTATGCTCAAGTCTCATTCCCCAATGGAAAAAGAAGAGAATATGTAAATTAGAAAGAGAGATACTCCCTCTCTCTCTACAGGTGAAGGCGAAGAATCACATAGCTTCTTCAAGGAGCCAGTCTGTCTGGAATACGGAAGGAGGCACTGGCTAGATAAATAGAAAATATCAACCTTAAGCTAAAGGAATCACATAGGAGCAAGAAACACACAAAAAAATTAAAGCAATGAATGAAATCCAAAACATTTCTTACACCAAATCTTGGGCAAAAACCACATCCAGTGTTGGGCCCTTGCTTAAACGAGATAGAACATACAGAAATGAAGGCAGAGAAATGAGTGAGATACTCAAGTCCTGTTATGACTAAGTGTTTAGTGAACCGTTAATCAGACTAAGGTTCGACAGTCTAAATTATTTTTTTATGAACGAGACTCAAAATTTTGTAAATTCCAGAATTTATGATATAACGCTAACACCACAGGACGTTGAAAAATCAATTAACGACATACAAATGCACTCTTCCTCCAGTGCAGACGTGTGGATCTCCGTGTTCATCAGGAACTGCAAGAAACCCCTTTTGTGGACCTTAAATACTATATGGAGAGGGAGTCTAGACACGGGAGTAATCCCACAGTCGCTAAAAACAACGGATATAGCTCCACTTCACGAAGGTGGCAGTAAAGCAGTAGCAAAGAATTTTAAATTAATAGCATTAACGTCCCACAAAAACATCTTTGAAAGGATTCTCAGAAGCAAGATCGTTAACCACTTGCATTCCAAAAAATTGCACAGCCCAGGGCAGCATGGATTTTGAGCAGGTCGCTCCTCCCTTTCACAACTACTGGACCATGGTCTTGGATGCACTGGAGGACAAACTGAATATAGATGTAGTATACAAGGACATTGCAAAATGCCTTCAATAAGTGCGATCATGGTGTAATAACACACAAAATGCGTGACAAAGGAATAGTAGGAAAAGTGGGTAGATGGATCTTTAAGTTCCTAACCAACAGAACACCAAGAGTAATAGCAAACAAAGTCAGAGGCGGCTACAGTAAAAAGCTGTTACACAGGGTACAGTACTCGCTCCCATCCTTTTCCTCATCCTCATCCCCACCCTCATCCTCATCCTCCACCGTATCTTCTTTTGCTGACGAAACCAGAATTTGCAGGACAATGTCCTCCACTGAGGACATTGTCAATCTCTAAGCTGATGTAAACAAAGTCTTTAAATGAGCCTCAGAAAACAATTGGAAGTTGAACGAGGACAAATTTCAATTACTCCGCTATGAAAACTTGAAATAAAAACCGAATCGGAGTGCATGCATGGAGAGACAAACTAATGTGAGACTTGGGCGTGATAATGCCAGAGACTCTCACTTTCAAAGATCGCAACAATATGTCTATCACATCCGCTTGGAAAATGGAAGGATGAATAATGAGAACTTTGAAAACAAGGTATGCCAGGCCAATGATGATTCTCTTTAAATTACTTGTATCTCTAGGCCGGAGTATTGCTGTACACTAAAGGCCCTTTTCAAGGCAGGCGAAAATGCAGATTTGGAGAATATACAGCAAATTTTCACTGCACTTTTAAGTACTGTACAATAAAGCACCTCTTTACTAAGAACATTGGAAGTCCTTTGACCTGTGCTCCTTCGAATGCAGATGAGAAAGATGCATCACAATTTACACCTGGAAAATCCTAGGGGGATTAGTCCCAAATCTACACACGAAAATCACTCCTTACGAAAGCATAAGACTTGGCAGGAGGTGCAACATTCCCCCAATGAAAGGCAGGGATGCCGCGAGTACACGAAGTGATACCACAGTGTCAAGGGCTTAAGACTATTTAACTGCCTCCCAGCATGCATAAAGGGGATTACCAATAGACCCCTGGCTGTCAGGTAGGAGCTGGACACACACCTAAATTCAGTACCTGACCAGCCGGGCTGTGGTTCGTAGGTTGCATTGTGTGCGGTCGGCAGTAATAGCCTGGTTGATCAGGTCCTGATTCACTGCGAGGCGTGAATCAGGGCCTGATCCACGCTTCACAGTGGCACATAGAATTACAAGCGTGGAATTACATTAGATTTGTGAGACATGATTTATCATCTCTAAAGTCGTGCTGATTGTCATGTATAAACTCGCCCCTTTCTACGTGATCCATCACCCTTCTCCTGATTATCTTCTCCATAACTTTACGTACTATGCACGTCAGTGATACAGGCCGGAAGTGAAAATCCTATCTGTCTGTCGCATTTCTTACAGATTGGCAGTGCATTGACTGTTTTGCACCTATCTGGCAGTTGCCTTGTGTCAACTGATTCGTTGAAGTTTGTTGCTAGTAACAGACTCACTGCCTCTGTTACCTCTTTCAAGACGCACGGAAAGAAATGATCTGATCCCAATGTGCCTGTTAAATAGGCATCTGGTTCCCAATGCCTGTTCCCCTCATCTCCTCAAAACTGCACCGGTTTCTGTTGATCAGTGCTATTCCACTTTTTCTGCTCCACCAATCTTTCCTCATGATCTGATATCCAGATGGGATGATCACATATGTTATCTCTGTGAACTTTGTTTCTGTGAGTGCTGTAATGTCTGGGAATGTGTATGTATGTGTGTGTGCATGTGTGTGTGTGTACATATGCACGTGTATTTACTTAATTAGGATTGCAGCTCCTGAATCCTCTTCCTAAATTACTTTGATCAGTATTACTGATTTTTGGACCTTGCACATTGTAATACCTATTCTTGAAGCAGTATATTGAGTTTGCTTCCACTAATTGTTAATACAAATCATTCTATTTTTTAACTAGTCTGATACTAACAAGTACTTCGTAACATCCGTTTGATGCATCTGTGCCTCTAGCTTCCATATGGGCCTTCAGCTTCGTCCTTAATCCTCTTAATGTAAATTGTCTACCTACTGTTAGTTCCTCTAAAAACTGTGTACATCATAAGCGTGCTTAGCCTAATCTTTCTCTCCGCTAAGGTTATAAAATTCACTCTTTAATTTCTTATCACTGTGCAGTCTTCTAACGACTAGAGTTAGTCGGCTGCCAACTTTTGCGCCTTTGAGTGTCTACACGTACTTGACAAGATGGGAAGGGCCACTTATTCGATAACTGACGAAATATTCGTTGTTTATAGAATTCTAAATGATTTTGTTCAGGTTCCTGAATGCTGTTCTGAAGATTCATAGTCTTGTCAATGTGTGTGAAGTTGAGGCCCGCGTTTGCCTCCGGTGGTATATTAGGTGTCATATATATCCGAGTATCTTTTCCTTCCTTGTTATTTGCTGCCTGCATTCTCTTAGGTTGTACTGTGTCCCATCTTGACAAAACATGTAATCTGCTTGACTTTAAATATATTTTGATTGATCTCTAGCAGATAGTTTTACATGACATTCGCAGACTGTTCAAATCTTCTTGGAACCTCTCTCTGTCTTTTTTCAAAACTTTTAATAAAATGTATGTTAAAGATACTGACCTGTAATTCAGTGTCTGTCCACTTCTTTATGTACATGGGACCACAGTGGCCTCTTTAAAATATTCTGTCTACTGCCCCGTCTGGAGCAACTTTGCGGGAGACTTTTGGTGCGGGAACGCGGAGTGATGTTCCTGCTTCTCTTAGCACCCGTGGTGATGTCTTACCGTGTCTCATTGTTTTTCTTACATCAAGTTAGTCACATTTTTCCACATGAGTATTTTCGTTGTTTCTCTTGTTGGGCTATGTTTTCTAGCACCTCTGAAGATCTGTCCTTGAATATTCTAAGCTCTTTTAGTGTGTGTGTATGTGTGTGTATGTGTGTGTGTGTATGTGTGTGTGTGTGTGTGTGTATGTGTGTACGCGCGCGAAACCCTACCTTGCACGCAAAAAACAGGTTCACAATCCAAACATGGACCAGTTTCTGACAACAATCACAGCATAATGGAGACGAAGCGGGCTTGTCTCAGGCGCTCTAGGGACCACTGAAGGCAAATACTACACCGATTACGAGTGAGTAATTATGACAAATGAAATTCCCAACTGTTCCTCTCGATTGAAGGTAGATTGGCGACCGATAAGCAGGCGAACTGATGAATGCAACAGTTGAGTCTACGTGGACTAGGCAGCGCGCCGACAAGTTGATGAAGAGAAGCTTTATTAAGCCCATAAGAGCATAGTTTCCATTGAGAGATCTCTCAATTAATGAAGCTTACACAGCATCAATGTATTCTAGATCCCGATTGATACTGAAATTAAAATTGTGATCGATTGGGAGTCGAACTGACGACAAATTAAGGACTGAATTTTCCCTCCTGGCTGAAGCCAAATATGTGGGTGATAACAAGGTGAATTATGACGAATGTGCCAGCGGGGTTGCCACCGACAACAAAATCTCAAATTTTTTGTGTAATGTTGGAGTGTAAAATAGTGGTTGGTGCAGCGCGGCCAGTGATGGAAGTGTCAGATTAACCACGCTGACAGCTGCTTACTGCCAGCAAAAACTAAACAGCCAATTATGTCATTACACCCTTACGATAGTACACACGTGGTCCATCAATAGCAGCTCTCTCTCTCTCTCTCTCTCTCTCTCTCTCTCTCTCTCTCTCTCTCTCTCTCTCTCTCTCTCTCTCTCTCTCTCTCTCACTCTCTCTCTCTCTCCAGCTCTCTCTCTAAAACCATGTCTGGGTGTATAATGGTTGGCCTTCAGGCAGTAACCAGCACGTTTAGATCAGGAAGTGTCTGCAACTACCACCCACACAGTTTCTTGGAATTCAGAACACTTCCCGATCTGGTATGTACCGTAATTAACTTAATTTTTTTAACTCTGGTAACGTAAAGTCGCAGATATCGCTGAAGACCAAATTATGCTACCATGAGGCATCTTTGAGCTACTGTAGCAGGTATTTATGAAGACTTGGTATGTCGATGTTGTGAGTGTATCAGTATTCAGGAGGACCTGGATATATAGGCCCTGTGGTCAACTGTAACAGTATCCAAGGGAACCTGGTCTGTGGATCCAGTGATCGACGGTAGCAGATTCAAGAGGACCTGGATCATTTGTTAAGAAAGGTAAAGTGATAAGCTCGTCTATCACTCTGTAAATCCATTAAGCGTTGATCCAAAATTTGTATGAGCCTATAAGGGACGCATCTCTGCTTCTGGCCCCGCCTCTCCGCTCGCCTCTACTGGGTTTCATTCTCTGTCTGTCTGTCTCTCTCTCTCTCTCTCTCTCTCTCTCTCTCTCTCTCTCTCTCTCTCTCTCTCTCTCTCTCTCTCTCTCTCTCTCTCTCTCTCTCTCTCCGTCTGGCTGCTTGAGCCCTATCATACCAATTCTTAAAACTATGTATTGATCCTGCCTCTACCACTTTGCTGTCTAGGTCATTCAACTTCCTGACCACTCTAAGGCTAATGTTGTATTTCCTAACATCCCTGTGACTCATCAGTGTTTTTATCCTCCAGCTCGGCCGTGATGTACCCGAGTCCCACCTTTCAAACAGGCTGGCTCTGTCCACCCGTGTTAGTTTCTCTCAGTACTTTGTACGTCATTATCATATCACCTGGGCCTACTGTCCTGTTAACGTCAATGGGTTTAAATTCATTAGGATCTCCTCATAGCTCGTTCATCTCATCTCTTGGACTAATCTTGTTGAAAATCTTTGGATTTTTTTCCATCTTCTTGACATGTTTCAAATACGTAGACTTAGGTGCTTCTGTACTAAATATAGTGTCATGGGCGAACTTACTTACGTCGCTATTTATTCCCTCATTTATGTCGCTTATGTATATAGTGAACAACAAAGGACCCAACACTGATTCTTATGGAACACCGCTTCTGACGCGTCCCCACTCTGATTTCTCCTCGTTTATGCAAACTCTGTTGCCCATCTGTCAGCCACGCTTCTATCCAGGAAAAAATATTTCTCCTCCTTTTTCCGAGTGCCTCTTGTTTTCCTCAGTCTCCGATGTGGAACTATCAAAAGCCTTTCTGAAGTCCATATACACAATATCATATTAATTATCTTGATCTGCCTCATCAGATACCTTAGTGAAAAAGTTAATAAAATTGTAAGGTAGGAACGCCCTTTTGTAAAACCGTGCTGAGATTCGTTCATCAGTTTATATATTTCAAGGCGGCTTCGAATAGCCTCGGCAATTATTGATTTCATCAGTTTTCCCACAATGGAGGTTAGGCTAACTGGTCTATAATTCGAAGCTAATGACCTATCTCATGCTTTGTAAATTGATAAAACATTTGGCATTTTCCACTTTGCTAATAACTTTGCTTAATAACTTTAGAGAACAGTTCATCAGGGCCCAGGATTTGTTAGGTTTTAATCTGCCTGGGAATCAAACAATAACAATAACACACCATCACGTACTCTCGTACAACTATATGATTAGAAAGTATTTAAATTGTATAAACACATTTTGTAGCATTAGTATTAGTCTCAGTTTCTTAGGCGGTCACTCCATTGTAGACTAGCTGGCTGTGGTCTTGTTCTGGTCTGCCTGGACCAGGGTCGAGACTCCAGGCGGGTGTAATTACGGGGCGCAAATTTCTGTGTGTCCTCCCTGTCATTATATCAGCCGGTATATAATGATATTAAAACACTTGTGCTCTAATATCATATATGGAGGGTGGCCACAATTGAAAAGTTAAGTTCCTCCTTAAAGAAATACTGTGTTTGGGGTTCACGACTGTCAACGTCTGCCTCAGGTGGAATATTTTTTTATCTTTATAAATCCTCACGAAGACAAAGATTTGCTGGTTACTTTGTGATGAATGATAATAACAGTGAGTAATAATGATGTTTCTTGCTTTATTTACATTTTCAAACAGGAATAAACTTTCAGCTCGAGGATTTGAAACTTAATTTTTCTTTTTAATTGCTGGGAGGCGCAAAACCAGTAGGGGTCATACAGAGCATTGATATGCGTCGTGAAACGTATGATGCAGATGGAAAATCCGTTCACATAATTACTGTAGTTTTCTCAACGTCGTCCAAGAGTTGTTTCTTCGGTATTTCATGTAAATAGTACCAGTACTCTCTCAGAACTAATTAATGACAGTAAAATATCTGTCTTTTATTTCGAAGTTGAATCATGTTTTAAAGCAGTTCTTTTCTACACTCATTCACAATTTGTACAACATTGCTTCTCGATTCTCATTGGTGGAAAATGCTTACGACTCACATACCAGCCAGTGTTGCCCAGAGTAGTCACGAATTACCATGGTTGTTGCGTCACTTAATGAGAAATGGTCCAGACGCCAACAACTGGAGATGACAATCCTGACTGTGGTTTGGATGAAGATTTTGATAATCCTGAATAAGTTCAGTTCGATCAACACACATCCTAAAAGTGTGAAGATGGAACTTCTTGTTGCTGATGGATCATAGGAAAATTTTGTCCAACTTATTCAAGAATACTAACTAGATATTAGAAGAACATGAGACTGGAGGAACACTGCAGCAGGCATATTGGCCCATACAAGACACGTCCTTCTCAAAGAGCTGTGTTATCTAAAAGAGTATGTGGCAATAACTACGAGACTTGAGGAAATAAAGCAACAATGAAGCAAACAAAGATGTACACGTTGATGTGATAACCAGCAACCATCTTTGTGCAAGCACATTACGTCCCTTTGTTGATGAACTCCTTTCCAAAGTACATCATCTATAGTTCACCTTGCACCTTCACCTGTTCCTCGGCTTGCACCTTCACCTGTTGTTCGCCTTGCACCTTCACCTGTTGCTCGCCTTGCACCTTCACCTGTTGTTCTCTTTACACCTTCACCTGTTGTTCGCCTTGCACCTTCACCTGTTGTTTGCCTTGCACCTTCATCTGTTGTTCTCTTTACACCTTCACCTGTTGCTCGCCTTGCACCTTCACCTGTTGTTCGCCTTGCACCTTCACCTGTTGCTCGCCTTGCACCTTCACCTGTTGTTCTCTTTACACCTTCACCTGTTGCTCGCCTTGCACCTTCACCTGTTGCTCTCTTTACACCGTCACCTGTTGTTCACCTTGCACCTTCACCTGTTGCTCGCCTTGCACCTTCACTTGTTGTTCGCCTTGCACCTTCACCTGTTGTTCGCCTTGCACCTTCACCTGTTGTTCGCCTTGCACCTTCACTTGTTGTTCGCCTTGCACCTTCACCTGTTGTTCGCCTTGCACCTTCACCTGTTGTTCAACTTGCACCTTCACCTTTTATTGCACACATCTAGCTGTTTTTCACTTTACGTCACCAGGTTTCATTTTCCACCTATTCCCGTTGTTTTTTACCACACACCTACACCTGTAGTTCACCTTACATCTTCAATTAAGTTAAGCTAAGAATATAGGAAGAAGCAGCGTAAGGAACAGCCATTGTTGTATGTGCCAGCAGGCTACATACAGTGTATGTGGCAGCAGACTACATAGTGTATGTGCCAGCAGACTACATACAGTGTATGTGCCAGCAGACTACATACAGTGTATGTGCCAGCAGACTACATACAGTGTATGTGCCAGCAGGCTACAGTGTATGTGCCAGCAGGCTACATACAGTGTATGTGCCAGCAGACTACATACAGTGTATGTGCCAGCAGACTACATACAGTGTATGTGCCAGCAGACTACATACAGTGTATGTGCCAGCAGACTACATACAGTGTATGTGCCAGCAGACTACATACAGTGTATGTGCCAGCAGGCTACATACAGTGTATGTGCCAGCAGGCTACATACAGTGTATGTGCCAGCAGGCTACATACAGTGTATGTGCCAGCAGGCTACATACAGTGTATGTGCCAGCAGGCTACATACAGTGTATGTGCCAGCAGGCTACATACAGTGTATGTACCAGCAGGCTACATACAGTGTATGTGCCAGCAGGCTACATACAGTGTATGTGCCAGCAGGCTACAGACAGTGTATATGCCAGCAGGCTACGTACAGTGTATGTACCAGCAGGCTACATACAGTGTATGTGCCAGCAGGCTACATACAGTGTATGTGCCAGGAGGTTACAGACAGTGTATGTGCCAGCAGGCTACAGACAGTGTATGTGCCAGCATGCTACATACAGTGTATGTGCCAGCATGCTACATACAGTGTATGTGCCAGCAGGCTACAAACAGTGTATGTGCCAGCAGGCTACAGACAGTGTATGTGCCAGCAGGCTACAGACAGTGTATGTGCCAGCAGGCTACAGACAGTGTATGTGCCAGCAGGCTACATACAGTGTATGTGCCAGCAGGCTACATACAGTGTATGTGCCAGCAGGCTACATACAGTGTATGTGCCAGCAGGCTACATACAGTGTATGTGCCAGCAGGCTATATACAGTGTATGTGCCAGCAGGCTACATACAGTGTATGTCCCAGCAGGCTACATACAGTGTATGTGCCAGCAGGCTACAGTGTATGTGCCAGCAGGCTACAGACAGTGTATGTGCCAGCAGGCTACAGACAGTGTATGTGCCAGCAGGCTACAGTGTATGTGCCAGCAGGCTACAGACAGTGTATGTGCCAGCAGGCTACAGACAGTGTATGTGCCAGCAGGCTACAGACAGTGTATGTGCCAGTAGGCTACATACAGTGTATGTGCCAGCATGCTACAGACAGTGTATGTGCCAGCAGGCTACAGACAGTGTATGTGCCAGCAGGCTACAGACAGTGTATGTGCCAGCAGGCTACAGACAGTGTATGTGCCAGCAGGCTACAGAAAGTGTATGTGCCAGCAGGCTACAGACAGTGTATGTGCCAGCAGGCTACAGACAGTGTATGTGCCAGCAGGCTACAGACAGTGTATGTGCCAGCAGGCTACAGACAGTGTATGTGCCAGCAGGCTACAGACAGTGTATGTGCCAGCAGGCTACAGACAGTGTATGTGCCAGCAGGCTACATACAGTGTATGTGCCAGCAGGCTACATACAGTGTATGTGCCAGCAGGCTACAGACAGTGTATGTGCCAGCAGGCTACAGACAGTGTATGTGCCAGCAGGCTACAGACAGTGTATGTGCCAGCAGGCTACATACAGTGTATGTGCCAGCAGGCTACATACAGTGTATGTGCCAGCAGGCTACAGACAGGAGTCATTCAGTATAACAGGCATTTATGACTGGTCCATGGACTTTTTTTTATAATTTTGTATATTACATTCCTGTTGAGCAGTTAGCCTTATGAATCATACACCTCCTGTAAGATATAATCCTATTAGATCCCGTATAGATATTTGTCCAGACTGGAGATAAAAGCTACTCAGAATGTATATATGGGATCAGATCTGAACCTCATTCCGAAGGTACTTCATGTTCTGTAAAGGTATAGAATTCACCAGGGTACATAAAATTGTGTAAAATATATAATATTGCGGGGAAGGGGTCATCCAGCAGGCGTGTGAGCGTGTTAGAAGTGAATGGAGGCAAGTGTTTTTATGACTTGATGTGCTGTTGGAGTGTGAGCAAGGTAATATTTATGAAGGGATTCAGACAAACCGGTTAGCCGGATTTGAATCCTAGAGGCAGGAAATACAGTGCTTGCACTCTGAAGGAGGGATGGGAATGTTGCAGCTTGGAGTGTAGTCTGAACCGTGATGACAGTGATGAAGTGAGTAATGTTGAAAGTTTTTTTTTCGGGTCACCCTACCTCGGTGGGAGACGGGCGGAGCGTTAACAAAAATATTAAAAATACAAATAATTACATTAACGATAATAATTTGTGACTAGATCAGTAGTTCTTAGCCTTTTTCATCCTATGACTCCCCCGATATTCTTCAGGGTATTACTGTGACCCCTATAATAAATATTGAAATAGAGAACCTTGTGAAAACGTAAGATAAAACGATGGGAAGACCATGGTGTATTGAAAACGCCACAGAACGAAAACTTTGAAAAATAAAACATAGCCTCTACAAATGCCAGAACATTGCAAATTCCACAGAACTATTGAACATCATACCAAACCTACTTCTCATTCACTCAGTGGGAGGGTTGAAATTGTTTTTCAGCCATAAGTCTATCAAAGCGAGGAGCAGTGCTCGACAGGCAACACCTAATGTCAGCATCGATCACTAGCCTATAGAGCATAAGAACATAAGAAAGGAGGAACACTGCAGCAGGACTGTTGGCCCATACTAGGCAGGTCCTTTACAATTCATCCCACTAACAAACATTTGACCAACCCAATTTTCAATGCCACCCAAGAAACAAGCTCCGATGTACAAGTCCCACTCAAATCCAACCCCTCCCACTCATGTACTTATCCAACCTAAATTTGAAACTACCCAAAGTCCCAGCCTCAATAACCCAACTAGGTAGACTGTTCCACTCATCAACTACCCTATTTCCAAACCAATACTTTCCTATGTCCTTTCTAAATCTAAACTTATCTAATTTAAATCCATTACTGCGGGTTCTCTTTTGGAGAGATATCCTCAAGACCTTGTTAATATCCCCTTTATTAATACCTATCTTCCACTTATACACTTCGATCAGGTCTCCCCTCATTCTTCGTCTAACAAGTGAATGTAACTTAAGAGTCTTCAATCTTTCTTCATAAGGAAGATTTCTAATGCTATGTATTAATTTAGTCATCCTACGCTGAATGTTTTCTAAAGAATTCATGTCCATTCTGTAATATGGAGACCAGAATTGAGCTGCATAATCTAGGTGAGGCCTTACTAATGATGTATAAAGCTGCAGTATGACCTCTGGACTACTGTTGCTTACACTTCTTGATATAAATCCCAGTAATCTATTTGCCTTATTACGTACGCTTAGGCATTGCTGTCTTGGTTTAAGGTTGCTGCTAACCATAACCCCCAAGTCCTTTTCGCAATCTGTATGGCTAAGTTCTACATTATTTAAATTATAAGTGCTAGGGTTATGGACACTCCCGAGCTTCAGAACCTTGCATTTATCTACATTGTACTGCATCTGCCACTTTTCTCACCAAGAGTAGAGTTTGTCTAAATCCTCCTGAAGTTCCCTAACATCAACGTTTGAATCAATTATCCTACCTATCTTCGTGTCATCGGCGAATTTGCTCATATCACTAGTAATTCCTTCATCAAGATCATTGATATATATTATAAACAACAACGGGCCCAAGACTGATCCCTGTGGAACGCCACTTGTTACTGATCCCCACTCGGATTTAACCCCATTTATGAACACTCTCTGCTTCCTGTCTGTGAGCCATGATTCGATCCACGAGAGCACCCTTCCCCCAATGCCATGAGCTGCTACTTTCTTCAACAGTCTTTGGTGCGGAACTCTATCAAATGCCTTACTAAAATCTAAGTAAACAATATCAAATTCTTTATCGTGGTCAACAGCCTCAAAAGCTTTACTGAAGAAAGTTAATAAATTAGTTAGACAAGACCGGCCTCTTGTGAATCCATGCTGAGTATCATTAATCAAGCTATGCTTATCGAGATGGCATCTTATAATCTCAGCTATAATTGACTCTAGTAATTTGCCTACAATTGAGGTCAGGCTTATTGGGCGGTAATTTGACGGTAACGACTTGTCCCTTGTTTTAAAAATAGGAATTACATTAGCCATCTTCCACATATCAGACACTACACCTGTTTGAAGAGATAAATTAAAAATATTAGTTAATGGCTCACAGACTTCCATTTTGCATTCCTTTAGAACCCTTGAAAAAACCTCATCAGGACCCGGTGACTTATTTTGCTTCAGTCGGTCTGTCTGCTTCACAACCATTTCACTAGTGACTGTGATGTTACATAATTTATCTTCTTCTGGCCCACTATAAAAATTAATTACCGGAATATTATTAGTGTCTTCCTGTGTAAAAACCGAGAGAAAATAATTATTTAAAATCGAGCACATTTCATTCTCTTTGTCAGTAAGATGCCCATAGTTATTTTTAAGGGGACCTATCTTATTTCTGACTTTTGTTCTATATACCTGGAAAAAACATTTTGGGTTAGTTTTAGAATCCCTAGCAACTTTAATTTCATAGTCCCTTTTAGCTTTTCTTATCCCCTTTTTAATGTCCCTCTTAATGTCAATATACTGATTCATAAGATGACCCTCGCCTCTTTTGATACGCCTATAAATTCCTTTCTTATGCCCTAGTAGATATTTCAGCCTATTATTCATCCATTTTGGGTCATTTCTATTTGATATAATTTCTTTATAAGGGATAAACGTTCTTTGAGCAGCATGTATTGTGTTCAGAAAACTGTCATATTGATAGCTCTCTTCGGTACCCCAGTCAACAGATGATAAGTGTTCTCTAAGCCCATCGTAATCTGCTAAGCGAAAATCTGGGACTGTTACTGAGTTATCCCTACTATCATACTTCCATTCAATTCTAAATGTAATTGATTTGTGGTCGCTAGCACCCAGTTCCTCTGAAACTTCTAAATTATTAACAAGGGATTCATTGTTTGCCAGAACTAAGTCAAGCAGGTTATTACCCCTTGTAGGTTCTGTCACAAACTGCTTCAAAAAACAATCCTGAACTACTTCTAAGAAATCGTATCATTCTAAATTCCCAGTCAAGAAATTCCAATCAATATGACTAAAGTTAAAGTCTCCTAGAATTACTGCATTATCGTGCCTTGTGGCCCTAACAATTTCCTCCCATAGTAGTCTCCCCTGGTCCCTATCTAAATTTGGGGGACGGTATATCACACCTAAAATTAACTTTTCATGCCCCTCTGAAAATTCTATCCAAACAGACTCTGTATGTGTTACTTCAGACTTAATACCCGTTTTTATGCAACAGTTCAAGTGATCTCGGACATACAGTGCCACCCCACCCCCCTTCCCGATACTTCTGTCTACTTGGAACAATTTAAAACCCTGAATGTGACATTATGCAGGCATGTCCCGACTTTTTGAATTAAACCACGTCTCAGTAATGGCAAATACATCTATGTTACCTGCACTAGCAACTAGTCTCAACTCGTCCATCTTATTCCTAGCACTGCGACTATTTGTGTAATAAATACTTAAAGACCCTCCTCTCTCTTTACCCTTCCTGCTCCTTTCTGTTATTCCACTAAACCTATTACTGTCCTTGTCAATTAGTGCCACTGGCTTTCCAATATCCACCTTATTTTGCCTATTACTAGTTCTCCTAGTACTCATATTACTACCCTGAGACTTCACAGTTTTCCCGCAAAAACCCATACCACTAACTATTCCTAGTTTAAAGACCTAACAGCTCCCTCCACTGCGTTGGCCAGTGTTCCCACCCCACACCTAGATAAGTGAACCCCATCCCTGGCATACATGTCATTTCTGCCATAGAAGAGGTCCCAGTTGTCAATGAATGGCAATATAAACACAAATGCAGTATAATGTGATCCTTTATTGACTACGTTTCGCCCACACAGTGGGCTTTTTCAAGTCACAAACAGAACTGTTCTGTTTGTGACTTGAAAAAGCCCACTGTGTGGGCGAAACGTAGTCAATAAAGGATCACATTATACTGCATTTGTGTTTATATTGCCATTGTGTCGGTATTTTATACCATTTATTTCCATCGTGTCAATGAATGTTACCGCATTTTCCTTACAGTATTTGTCCAGCCAGCAATTGACACCAATTGCTCTGGACAACCATTCATTTCCAACTCCTCTCCTTGGCAAAATGCCACATATGACAGGTTTCCCACCCTTCCTCCTAATTATCTCTATTGCTGACCTATACCTGCTAATCAGGTCCTCACTCCTACGTCTGCCAACATCGTTGCCTCCAGCACTGAGACAGATAATAGGATTGCTCCCATTACCTCTCATGATGTCATCCAGACGGCTAACAATATCCTTCATCCCAGCCCCAGGAAAACACACTCTCTGCCTCCTACTCCTGTCCTTCAAGCAGAATGCCCTATCCATGTACCTAATCTGGCTATCCCCAACAACAACAATGTTTTTACCTTCCTTGGCGTCGTCCGTCGTGATGCTCCGAGTAGTCGACTCACATTCGCCAGGTAGCATTACACCACTTGTAGAATTCGTCAAGACGTTCTCGATGGTCTTCGTTGGGGTTTCTAGGGATGTCTCACTCACGTCTGCCAATGCTTCTTTGGTGCTCGTTGTGGCATTCCCAGTAGAACACTCACATTCGTCAGGTAGCACCGAGAATGGGTTGGAAGTTTCCACGGTAGTCTTCTGGTTTCTCGTTGTTTCTGCCTCTCCAACCGTTTTCTTGATCTTCAGCTTGGTTCCATGTTGCCCGGCCACTGACCAAGCTCCCCTCTTAACCTGGGGACTCACAACAGGAGGATTACTACGAATCCTCTTGTTCTCCTCCGTTAATCGCCGTATCTCCATCTTAGCAACTCTGAGCTCTTCTCTTAGCTGCTGGTAAAGTTGCTCAAGAGAGGGCATCCTGGTTCAGATTCACAGAGAGCACACAAACAGGTCTTCACAGAGCTAAGTACACGTCACCACTCTCTTGCGTGCCTTCGTTTTCAGTGTTACCATTGCTGAGAATCCAACCTCACAGCGATAGGTTGACGGGGACTAGATCAGCATGGTCATTGCACGCATCGAAACAATGGGACAGTTGTCCCACACTTTTGCCCAAAATGTCGGGAGCTCTTGTTCAGTAAAGTCGACTTTCGGCTGAAAATCCTCACGAATTTGAAGAAATTCTACCTTAGCAGTAACATCAGTATCACTGATGGCACTGTGCTTAACTGAAAAGGGTCTGTAGATCCACGCATCAGTACAGCGGTCGTCCAGTCCTGGAAGGTAACTTTCGATGGCGTCATTCACTGCCAAAAGATGAGCTGAGATCTCATAAGAACATAAGTACATAAGAAAGGAGGAACACTGAGGGAGGCCTGCTGGCCCATACTAGGCAGGTCCTTTACAATTCATCCCACTAACAATACATTTGCCCAACCCAATTTTCAATGCCACCCAAGAAATAAGCTCTGATGTGAAAGTCCCACTCAAATCCAACCCCTCCCACTCATGTACTTATCCAACCTAAATTTGAAACTACCCAAAGTCCCAGCCTCAATAACCCAACTAGGTAGACAGTTCCACTCATCAACTACCCTATTTCCAAACCAATACTTTCCTATGTCCTTTCTAAATCTAAACTTATCTAATTTAAATCCATTACTGCGGGTTCTCTCTTGGAGAGATATCCTCAAGACCTTATTAATATCCCCTTTATTAATACCTATCTTCCACTTATACACTTCGATCAGGTCTTCCCTCATTCTTCGTCTAACAAGTGAATGTAACTTAAGAGTCTTCAATCTTCCTTCATAAGGAAGATTTCTAATGCTATGTATTAATTTAGTCATCCTACGCTGAATGTTTTCTAACGAATTTATATCCATTCTGTAATATGGAGACCAGAACTGAGCTGCATAATCTAGGTGAGGCCTTACTAATGATGTATAAAGCTGCAGTATGACCTCTGGACTTCTGTTGCTTACACTTCTTGATATAAATTCCAGTAATCTATTTGCCTTATTACGTACACTTAGGCATTGCTGTCTTGGTTTAAGGTTGCTGCTCACCATAACCCCCAAGTCCTTTTCGCAATCTGTATGGCTAAGTTCTACATCATTTAACTTATAAGTACTAGGGTTATGGGCACTCCCAAGCTTCAGAACCTTGCATTTATCTACATTGAACTGCATCTGCCACTTTTCTGACCAAGAATAGAGTTTGTTTAAATCCTTCTGAAGTTCCATAACATCTACGTTTGAATCAATTATCCTACCTATCTTTGTGTCATCGGCGAATTTGCACATATCACTAGTAATTCCCTCATCAAGATCATTGATATATATCATAAACAACAACGGGCCCAAGACTGATCCCTGTGGAACGCCACTTGTTACAGATCCCCACTCGGATTTAACCCCATTTATGGACACTCTCTGCTTCCTGTCAGTGAGCCATGACTCGATCCACGAGAGCACTTTTCCCCCAATGCCATGAGCTGCCACTTTCTTTAACAGTCTATGGTGCAGAACTCTATCAAAAGCCTTACTAAAATCTAAGTAAATAATATAAAATTCTTTATTGTGGTCAACAGCCTCAAAATCTTTACTGAAGAAAGTTAATAAATTAGTTAGACAAGACCGGCCTCTTGTGAATCCATGCTGAGTATCATCTGGCATAGAATTCAGGACAGTCGTTATCTGAGTAAAGAAAGTTTTGTCACCGTCCTCAACACTTTTCTGGTAAAGTTGAATCTTACACTTGAACGCTGCCACTTTGTCACGAGCTGTGTGCAGCATTGTAAGGTTTCCTTTAAGTGAAATATTCAGGGAATTCCCTTCAGAAAAGAAATCTGCCAAGTAGGCAACCTTTGTTACAAAACAATCATCTTGCATTTTTTCATAAAGATTCTCCTTCGCCTACGACCTCGTTCCAACAGCATTGTTATTTCCTCTCGAAGTTGTAGCACGCGATTTAGAATCTTGCCACGTGAAAGCCAACGTGAAAATAAGAGAACAGAGAAGTCGGCACCCATTTCTTCATAAAGCACTTTAAAAATCCTTGAAGTCGTCGCATTCTTTCGGATATGGATCACAATATTTACAACGCCTGTGAGTACTTCTTGAAGGCCAGGTGGGAGAGTCTTCATCGCCGAAGCATGCCGATGAATCATACAATGAGTGAAGGAGAGATGCAGAGCGACGTTCTTCACGAAGGCTTTGAAGTCGGATTTGCAACCGGTCAACGAAGGAGCCCCTTCTCTACACACTTCGACAAGTGCTTCCCAGCCTGGCTCGTGTTCGAGGAGAAAGGCTTCAAGGATTTTGAAAATATCTTTTTCATAAGTGGTTATGACCAATGGTTCAGACACCAAGTACTCCTTCATAACTTCCCTGTCAAGGTAACGATCAAAAGAAGTTAGGAACATGAAGCGACATCCGTTGACTCGTCCAGTTGCAATGAATACACTGGATTACTCCTCACAGCAGCCACTACCTGCAGAAGAATATCTCATGTCCGAGATCCGACTTCTGAATGTATCATTCGAAAGGGAAATTGCCCTCAACTTGTTTGCCTGCTGTTCTCCAAGAGCTACCTTCGTTGCTTCCAGAATGCAAGGCTTAATCAGGTCTTCGCCAGTGGTTTGAGGCTTCTTGGTCTGCATGATTTTAGAGAAATACTGTATGAAGCCTCCAATGCTGCTTCATTCTGACGAGCGAAGTGACCAGTGGAATCGATGCGAATGGCCTTCAGAGAAGCTTCTTTTCGCTTGAAAAAGTGCAAGCTTTTGTCCACCAGATGGCTGTGGCAAGACTCAAAATGGACCCTCGGTTTGCTTGGCTTCATACTCTCGTGACTCAAAACTTTGGTGCAAACGACAGATTGTGACTTGACCACAGAGTCAAGCATTATATTTAAGAGGAAGCGCTAAACCCATCGAAGTCGTACGTTTGAAAGAACGGTTAGCTCCGATTTCCTATATCAAAAAGAGCAGCATCATGGTACACATCAACAAGGGATTTAATTCATAACACAACCCACTTCATATTGTGTAGTTTTTGAAAACTAAAATATCAGTATTTTTATACAACTTCAGTCAAAGGAAACAGAAGGAATTAATGGTTGGATTATTGGGTTTAAAGACTTCAAAGAACACAAGGATCGTTCAGGGTTCTTTGTAACCCTTCACTAGTTGTCCAGGATACTTTAATCTAAAAAATAGTGATGTATGTGCACTGAGATATAGATTCTTCTATGTATGCACCCTTGTATCGGAACTAGGAGAGAGGGAGTGAAAGGATTACAGGTCGAAGATAATACCAGGGATGAAGCGCTGAAATAAGAGGGCAGGGATCCGTCTCCGCCACCGTGGGGCGGTGCTGGGCGATGCACCTCCTATGATATACAAGCTAAGCGTCAGCTATAGGCAAGAGTGCTCCGAGCTTTACTATACATAAATATCAGGTAGACGGGTGGGATGTTTACGAGAAGGGCGCCAACGTCAGAGGGCGAAGTGATTACCTACCACCGCCTCCGATGATCACTCAGGGTCAATATTGTTCTGATGCTACGGGAGCAGGCGTTAGGTCAATGTGAATATAAATAAATAAATTATATATATATAT